>NW_028319801.1:0-41504 GCF_062004578.1 Staurois parvus
GAACATATACAATCCACCCCCCCCCCCCCCCCCCCCCACAACCAACATGTACAATCCACCCCCCCCCCCCACAACCAACATGTACAATCCACCCCCCCACAACGAACATATACAATCCACCCCCCCCACAACGAACATATACAATCCACCCCCCCCACAACGAACATATACAATCCACCCCCCCACAATGAACATATACAATCCACCCCCCCCCCCCACCCGCTGCCCCCAACCTCGGGATCTGTCCCCTAGGACGAGGCTCATCCGCTGTGAAAGGAGAGAGGAGATACAAGGGGGCACCCCAGCCTGACTAGGGGCATCTGACAAGGGGGGGGGGGGGAACTCAGCCTGACAAGGGGACACCTGACAAGGGGGCATCTGACAAGGGGGCATCTGACAAGGGGGGGGGGGGGGACTCAGATTAAAAAGGGGGCACCCCAGCCTGACTAGGGGCATCTGACAAGGGGGGGGGGGGAACTTAGAGTGAAAAGGGGGCATGTCAGCCTGATGGGGGGGCACCTGACGAGGGCATCTCAGCCTGAGGGGGGGCCTCATCATGCAAGGAAAACACATATAAAAGATCTTATTCTAAAGGTGGGGAGAAGCCCCCGATACACGAAGCCCCCCGATACACGAAGCCCCCCGATACACGAAGCCGGACCTCCTGAGCTGAAAGAATCCAACACGGTCTTCTCCGTCCAATCCCAACCCAGAGCTACAACTGGTGCAAATGCTGCAAACCACCACTGGGGGGCAGAGCACACACAAAGGTTCCTTCAATAACTAACTGGTCACATGACAGGGCAGAGCCCAGGACAGACCATCTCTGGGGTCACTACTGGGGGGTCCATCATACCAGAAGAGCCGGAATCGGCCTCAATACTACACAGCACCATAAATCACAATGCCAAGCAGAGACACGCAAAGCACACGGCAGCAGGGACGTAGCACGCGTGTCAGCAATGGAGACACTATGGTGCACCGAATGACCGCCCGCCCCACCGCATGGAGCACGTGTTCTTAAGACGGCCCACCCACTGCGGGGTCAGGAATGCCGCCCAATGGGGGAGGGGGGTATATCCATAATCCTCACTCCTCTCTCTCTACATCAGGCCCAGGAAATGTGCAGAGGGGTCTCCTAGAACCTATAGGAAGGGGTCCCCGCGTCCTGCAGACAATGGCGCAGTCTAGGTGGGAGGACCCTGGCGCTGCATTAGGCGCAAACACGGCATTTATGATCATTACAGGATTTCCCCCAATTCATGAGACATGTCAGTGTGACTGTCCACCACCATCCCCCCACCCACCCCTCCGTCACCCCCTCCCCCCCTCCGTCACCTTCCACCCACCCCTCCGTCCCTCCCCCGTCCCCCCCCTCCATCACCTTCCACCCAACCCTCCGTCACCTTCCACCCACCCCTCCGTCCCTCCCCCGTCCCCCCTCCATCACCTTCCACCCATCCCTCCGTCCCTCCCCCATCCGTCCCCTTCCACCCATCCCTCCGTCACCTTCCACCCACCCCTCCGTCCCTCCCCCGTTCCCCCCTCCGTCACCTTCCACCCACCCCTCCGTCCCTCCCCCCCCTCCATCACCTTCCACCCACCCCTCCGTCCCTCCCCCGTTCACCCCTCCGTCCCTCCCCCGTTCCCCCCTCCATCACCTTCCACCCACCCCTCCGTCCCTCCCCCGTCCCCCCCCTCCATCACCTTCCCACCCATCCCTCCGTCACCTTCCACCCACCCCTCCGTCCCTCCCCCGTTCCCCCCTCCGTCACCTTCCACCCACCCCTCCGTCCCTCCCCCATCCGTCCCCTTCCACCCATCCCTCCGTCACCTTCCACCCACCCCTCCGTCCCTCCCCCATCCCCCTCTCCATCACCTTCCACCCATCCCTCCGTCACCTTCCACCCACCCCTCCATCCCTCCCCCATCCCCCCTCTCCATCACCTTCCACCCATCCCTCCGTCACCTTCCACCCACCCCTCCGTCCCTCCCCCGTCCCCCCCCTCCGTCACCTTCCACCCACCCCTCCGTCCCTCCCCCATCCGTCCCCTTCCACCCATCCCTCCGTCACCTTCCACCCACCCCTCTGTCCCTCCTCCCCCATCCCCCCCTCCGTCACCTTCCACCCACCCCTCCGTCCCTCCTCCCCCATCCCACCCTCCGTCACCTACCACCCACCCCTCTGTCCCTCCTGTCACCCCTTCCACCCACCCCTCCGTCCCTCCTGTCACCCCTTCCACCCACCCCTCCGTCACCCCCTCCGTCCCTCCCCCATCCATCACCTTCCACCCACCCCTCCATCACCCCCACCGTCCCTCCCCCATCCGTCACCTTCCACCCACCCCTCCGTCACCCCCACCGTCCCTCCCCCATCCATCACCTTCCACCCACCCCTCCGTCCCTCCCGCGTCACCTTCCACCCCCCCCCCATCCCTCCCCCACCCTATGTAAGTGGATGCATCACAGATGGGAGCCAAGGAGACGGCACACAGCGCTCCGCCATCTCCCTACCTTTCCCATTTAAATTCCCAAAGCCAATTTCCGGAGAATTTGTTGATGATTGGTGGATTTTGATGGATTTCCCGACAATCTGGTGTGCGCGGCCCGGCCCAGTCTCATTGGCTCCCAGCACATACAGTGTTAGTGGGTGTGAGGAGGGCGGGTGAGCGGTGGCAGACATGGGGGGGGTGGGGGGGTGGCGGGGTACGGTACCTGGTGATGAGTCGGCCGCGGTCCAGCTGCAAACTATAGAGAGGAGCGAGAAGACAATCACAAAGGAGAGGTGACACCGAGCTCACACACAGCCAGCAGGGGACACAGGCGGAGGGGGGGGGAGGGGGGTCAGGCTGCAAGCTGCTCCTACAAATCCCACCACAGACCCTCTACAACAGCACACATCATCGGAGGCGGAGCAGTGACACCAGGGAGACGACCCCTCCCCCCTTCCTCTGCCGCTACATTCACATAGAAGACAAAGGGGGGCAGCAGAGAGCAGGAAGTGCAGCAACCAATCCGATGTCAGCTTACTGGGATCAGGAGTATAAAGGAGGACTCCGACACTAGGGGTTCAATCCTCCTTTACAAGGACACGGCTTCTGCTACTGGGACATCTTCAGTCCTGGGCACCAGGGTGGGAGGGCAGAAAAGAATGTCCCTCCCACTTCCATCTTGGGTTACCCTCAGGCTATAGCCCCTCCCACTCATAAGGCTCACCCTTACCAAGGTCATGCCCCTTCCCCTCGTGTGTTCCCTTAACCAGGTCATGCCCCACCCACTCATGTGTTCCCTTCCCCTTCCCCAGGTCATGCCCCTCCCACTCGTGTGTTCCCTAACCCTTACCCAGGTCATGCCCCTCCCACTCGTGTGTTCCATTCCCCTTCCCCAGGTCATGCCCCTCCCACTCGTGTGTTCCATTCCCCTAACCCAGGCCATGCCCCTCCCCCTCGTGTGTTCCGTTCCCCTTACCCAGGCCATGCCTCTCCCCCTCGTGTGTTCCGTTCCCCTTACCCAGGCCATGCCTCTCCCCCTCGTGTGTTCCGTTCCCCTTACCCAGGCCATGCCTCTCCCCCTCGTGTGTCCCCTTACCCTTACCCAGGCCATGACCCTCCCACTCATGTGTTCCCTTCCCCTTACCCAAGCCATGCCCTTCCCACTCGTGTGTTCCCTTCCCCTTACCCAGGCCATGACCCTCCCACTCGTGTGTTCCCTTCCCCTTACCCAAGCCATGCCCTTCCCACTCATGTGTTCCCTTCCCCTAACCCAGGCCATGCCCCTCCCCCTCGTGTGTTCCCTTCCCCTTACCCAAGCCATGACCCTCCCACTCATGTGTTCCCTTCCCCTAACCCAGGCCATGCCCCTCCCCCTCGTGTGTTCCCTTCCCCTTACCCAGGTCATGCCCCTCCCACTCGTGTGTTCCCTAACCCTTACCCAGGTCATGCCCCTCCCACTCATGTGTTCCCTAACCCTTACCCAGGTCATGCCCCTCCCACTCGTGTGTTCCATTCCCCTTCCCCAGGTCATGCCCCTCCCACTCGTGTGTTCCATTCCCCTAACCCAGGCCATGCCCCTCCCCCTCGTGTGTTCCGTTCCCCTTACCCAGGCCATGCCCCTCCCCCTCGTGTGTTCCGTTCCCCTTACCCAGGCCATGCCTCTCCCCCTCGTGTGTCCCCTTACCCTTACCCAGGCCATGACCCTCCCACTCATGTGATCACTTACCCTTACCTAGGCCATGCCCCTCCCACTCATGTGATCACTTACCCTTACCTAGGCCATGCCCCTCCCACTCATGTGATCACTTACCCTTACCTAGGCCATGCCCCTCCCACTCATGTGATCTCTTACCCTTACCTAGGCCATGCCCCTCCCACTCATGTGATCACTTACCCTTACCTAGGCCATGCCCCTCCCACTCATGTGATCACTTACCCTTACCTAGGCCATGCCCCTCCCACTCATATGATCACTTACCCTTAACTAGGCCATGCCCCTCCCACTCATATGATCACTTACCCTTACCTGGCCCATGCCCCTCCCACTCATGTGATCACTTACCTTTACCTAGGCCATGCCCCTCCCACTCGTGATCACTTACCCTTGCCTGGCCCATGCCCCTCCCACTCATGTGATCACTTACCCTTACCTGGCCCATGCCCCTCCCGCTCATGTGATCACTTACCCTTACCTGGCCCATGCCCCTCCCACTCGTGATCACTTACCCTTACCTGGCCCATGCCCCTCCCACTCATGTGATCACTTACCCTTACCTGGCCCATGCCCCTCCCACTCATGTGATCACTTACCCTTACCTGGCCCATGCCCCTCCCACTCGTGATCACTTACCCTTACCTGGCCCATGCCCCTCCCACTCATGTGATCACTTACCCTTACCTAGGCCATGCCCCTTCCTGCACCCAGGCCATTCTAGTCCTAGGTCGCCCTTGAAGAGGGTTCCTCCTAGCTGTGAACACCTCAGGAAGATGATTTTGGACTGGTTGCTATGGGTTACTGCACTTTGTTCCAGCTTGTTCAGTAAGCCTGATAGTGTACCCCCAATTGTATCTGGACCCCCCAATTCTGAACAACGGCAGCCCATATTACGGTTCTGACATGCGGGTGAAGTTCTGCCTGGTGGATCATCATTACAAAGTGTTCAATCCTTTCCTCCTGCCCCTCCGACATACAGCTCAGTACATTGTACTCCACGCCTGTTGCCAGCGGCGTCAGCCATGTTGTGGGAGGAGCCCATATTCTACTACACAGTACCCCTGCGCTCACCAACCTATCACAATGGAGCAATACAGAGGCAACGTAACCCAATGAATACAAGAATGTGAGAGCCCAGATGGGCCGGGATACCTGCGATGTCACCCACTGCGTTCAGGGAAACTGCCAGATCTCCTAGTACTGTCACACCGCGCATGCGCGAGATGAAGCGTAATACCGCGCCTGTGCGAGACGAAGCGTAATACCGCGTGTGTGCGAGATGAAGCGTAATACCGCACCTGTGTGAGACGAAGCGTAATACCGCGTGTGTGCGAGATGAAGCGTAATACCGCGTGTGCGCGAGACGAAGCGTAATACCGCGCCTGTGCGAGATGAAGCGTAATACCGCATGTGTGCGAGACGAAGCGTAATGCCGTGCCTGTGCGAGACGAATTGTAATGCCGCGCCTGTGCGAGACGAAGCGTAATGCCGCGCCTGTGCGAGACGAAGCGTAATACCGTGCCTGTGCGAGACGAAGCGTAATACCGCGCGTGTGCGAGACGAAGCGTAATACCGTGCCTGTGTGAGATGAAGCGCAATATCATCCAATCAAATCTACTGATGAAGTCACATGATGAAGCATATAGCTGGACGTGGATTCCAGAAGACTGTCCATGACCTTGTTCCCATCCCCCCTACACGTAGGGACCCCCGCACTCACCATCCCCCCTACACGTGGGGACCCCCGCACTCACCATCCCCCCTACACGTGGGGACCCCCGCACTCACCATCCCCCCTACACGTGGGGACCCCCCGCACTCATCATCCCCCCTACACGTGGGGACCCCCGCACTCACCATCCCCCCTACATCTAGGGACCCCCGCACTCATCATCCCCCCTACATCTAGGGACCCCCGCACTCACCATCCCCCCTACACGTGGGGACCCCCGCACTCACCATCCCCCCTACACGTGGGGACCCCCGCACTCACCATCCCCCCTACACGTGGGGACCCCCGCACTCACCATCCCCCCTACACCTGGGGACCCCCGCACTCACCATCCCCCCTACATCTAGGGACCCCCGCACTCACCATCCCCCCTACATCTAGGGACCCCCGCACTCACCATCCCCCCTACATGTAGGGACCCCCGCACTCACCATCCCCCCTACATGTAGGGACCCCCCGCACTCACCATCCCCCCTACATGTAGGGACCCCCGCACTCACCATCCCCCCTACATGTAGGGACCCCCGCACTCACCATCCCCCCTACACGTAGGGACCCCCGCACTCACCATCCCCCCTACACGTAGGGACCCCCGCACTCATCATCCCCCCTACACGTAGGGACCCCCGCACTCATCATCCCCCCTACAACAGAAGGCGGGTGTGCGCCCACTTACCGGAGAGCGGGTCTGTGGCTGGGTCGTCATTGTCTGGGGTGGCTGCGGATACACCAGTGTGGGCGCCGTGGCATTCTGTCCTGTGGCATAAGAGGCCTGAAGAAGAAACTTCACGTTAGAAGTCAGGAGGAAGATTAGAGAAGTGACCCCATGTAACTAATCAATTATCAATAATAATCAATAAATATCAAATAATAATAATAAATATCAAATAATAATCAATAAATATCAATAATAATCAATAAATATCAAATAATAATAAATAATAAATATCAAATAATAATCAATAAATATCAAATAATAATCAATAATAAATATCAAATAATAATCAATAATAAATATCAAATAATAATCAATAAATATCAACTAATAATCAATAATAAATATCAATAATAATCAATAAATATCAAATAATCAATAATAAATATCAAATAATAATCAATAAATATCAAATAATAATCAATAATAAATATCAATAATAATCAATAAATATCAAATAATAATCAATAATAAATATCAAATAATAATCAATAATAAATATCAATAATAATCAATAAATAATCAATAATAAATATCAAATAATAATCAATAATAAATATCAAATAATAATCAATAAATATCAATAAATAATCAATAATAATCAATAATAAATATCTATAATAATCAATAAATATCTATAATAATAAATATCAATAATCAATAAATATCAATAATCAATAATAAATATCAAATAATAATCAATAATAAATATCAAATAATAATCAATAATAAATATCAACAAATATCAATAAATAATAAATATCAATAAATCAGATGAATAATCAGTAAAAATCCCAACCCCCATCTGACTGTATGTATGGACTCTGCACAGTCCCACTTCCCCTGTCCCGGATGCCGGGTGTCATTCTCGGTATCTGTCCCTATTCTGTATGTATGGACTCTGCACAGTCCCACTTCTCCTGTCCTGGATGCCGGGTGTCATTCTCGGTATCTGTCCCCATTCTGTATGTATGGACTCTGCAAAGTCCCACTTCTATGCCGGATGCCGGGTGTCATTCTCAGTATCTGTCCTTATTCTGTATGTATGGACTCTGCACAGTCCCACTTCTCCTGTCCCGGATGCCGGGTGTCATTCTCAGTATCTGTCCTTATTCTGTATGTATGGACTCTGCACAGTCCCACTTCTCCTGTCCCGGATGCCGGGTGTCATTCTCAGTATCTGTCCTTATTCTGTATGTATGGACTCTGCACAGTCCCACTTCTCCTGTCCCGGATGCCGGGTGTCATTCTCAGTATCTGTCCTTATTCTGTATGTATGGACTCTGCACAGTCCCACTTCTCCTGTCCCGGATGCCGGGTGTCATTCTCAGTATCTGTCCTTATTCTGTATGTATGGACTCTGCACAGTCCCACTTCTCCTGTCCCGGATGCCGGGTTTCATTCTCGGTATCTGTCCCCGTTCTGTATGTATGGACTCTGCACAGTCCCACTTCTCCTGTCCCGGATGCCGGGTTTCATTCTCGGTATCTGTCCCCGTTCTGTATGTATGGACTCTGCACAGTCCCACTTCTCCTGTCCCGGATGCCGGGTGTCATTCTCGGTATCTGTCCCTATTCTGTATGTATGGACTCCGCACAGTCCCACTTCTCCTGTCCCGGATGCCGGGTGTCATTCTCAGTATCTGTCCTTATTCTGTATGTATGGACTCTGCACAGTCCCACTTCTCCTGTCCCGGATGCCGGGTGTCATTCTCGGTATCTGTCCCCGTTCTGTATGTATGGACTCTGCACAGTCCCACTTCTCCTGTCCCGGATGCCGGGTGTCATTCTCGGTATCTGTCCTTATTCTGTATGTATGGACTCTGCACAGTCCCACTTCTCCTGTCCTGGATGCCGGGTGTCATTCTCGGTATCTGTCACCATTCTGTATGTATGGACTCTGCACAGTCCCACTTCTCCTGTCCCGGATGCCGGGTGTCATTCTCGGTATCTGTCCCCGTTCTGTATGTATGGACTCTGCACAGTCCCACTTCTCCTGTCCCGGATGCCGGGTGTCATTCTCGGTATCTGTCCCCGTTCTGTATGTATGGACTCTGCACAGTCCCACTTCTCCCGGGTGTCATTCTCGGTATCCCGTCCGGTGACACAGGTGATAGGCCCTGATGTTCGGGGACAGGTTGTGCGGATGGTGATGACGCAGAAGACGCGGGGAGGGGGGGGTGACTCAGCGGTGAGGGAGGAATGACTCGGCACTCTGCTGTTTATTTAACTTGCAGTCAGGGACTATAAATATCCGTCTATATTGAGAGCGGCGAGGGGGGGAGGGGGGGGGGGACGTGGTGCGGCTCAGGAATCTGCGCTCTCACACTGTTTACAGATGGCGGCTCACAATCACCCTCAATGACATTTCACACCCGCTCAGGGAAAGGTCTCCACATAACATTGGCGCTGCTTATAAAGGGAGATCACATGACTGAACGAGAACCCTTTGGTGGGAAATCTCGTCTACAGGAGTGTTACTAGCAGGAGGCAAATACTGTGAGGACTGCAGTCATGTGATTGGAGGAACCCGGAGCAGCGGAGGATCTACCCCTCGGCCTGCTACAAATACACAAACAAGGTACAGATCCGGAACTCACAACCAACAGATCTCTCACCATAATATTAGGAGACAATAAAAGGTGGGTGACCAGCCCCCGACCTACCTGTGACAGTCCCGGGGATGAAGCATGCCCAGGAGGTGTTGCAGCCAGATTCGGGTGCCCCTTGGTCAGGTCGTGTGCAGAATACGGCGAAGGGGCGGGAGGTCCCGGCTGCCTCGCTACCTGTGCCGCCACCTGCAAAGAACAAAAACAATCCGTGGGTGACACCTGTGGTCACATGACCGGCGTGGCCATCACCAGTCCGACCTGTGAACACCGATGACATCCGTGGGTGACACCTGTGGTCACATGACCGGCGTGGCCATCACCAGTCCGACCTGTGAACACCGATGACATCCGTGGGTGACACCTATGGTCACATGACCGGCGTGGCCATCACCAGTCCGACCTGTGAACACCGATGACATCCGTGGGTGACACCTATGGTCACATGACCGGCGTGGCCATCACCAGTCCGACCTGTGAACACCGATGACATCCGTGGGTGAAACCTGTGGTCACATGACCGGCGTGGCCATCACCAGTCCGACCTGTGAACACCGATGACATCCGTGGGTGACACCTGTGGTCACATGACCGGCGTGGCCATCACCAGTCCGACCTTTGAACACCGATGACATCCGTGGGTGACACCTGTGGTCACATGACCGGCGTGGCCATCACCAGTCCGACCTGTGAACACCGATGACATCCGTGGGTGACACCTGTGGTCACATGACCGGCGTGGCCATCACCAGTCCGACCTGTGAACACCGATGACATCCGTGGGTGACACCTGTGGTCACATGACCGGCGTGGCCATCACCAGTCCGACCTGTGAACACCGATGACATCCGTGGGTGACACCTGTGGTCACATGACCGGCGTGGCCATCACCAGTCCGACCTGTGAACACCGATGACATCCGTGGGTGACACCTGTGGTCACATGACCGGCGTGGCCATCACCAGTCCGACCTGTGAACACCGATGACATCCGTGGGTGACACCTGTGGTCACATGACCGGCGTGGCCATCACCAGTCCGACCTGTGAACACCGATGACATCCGTGGGTGACACCTGTGGTCACATGACCGGCGTGGCCATCACCAGTCCGACCTGTGAACACCGATGACATCCGTGGGTGACACCTGTGGTCACATGACCGGCGTGGCCATCACCAGTCCGACCTGTGAACACCGATGACATCCGTGGGTGACACCTGTGGTCACATGACCGGCGTGGCCATCACCAGTCCGACCTGTGAACACCGATGACATCCGTGGGTGACACCTGTGGTCACATGACCGGCGTGGCCATCACCAGTCCGACCTGTGAACACCGATGACATCCGTGGGTGACACCTATGGTCACATGACCGGCGTGGCCATCACCAGTCCGACCTGTGAACACCGATGACATCCGTGGGTGACACCTGTGGTCACATGACCGGCGTGGCCATCACCAGTCCGACCTGTGAACACCGATGACATCCGTGGGTGACACCTGTGGTCACATGACCGGCGTGGCCATCACCAGTCCGACCTGTGAACACCGATGACATCCAGCGCTGTCGATAAAGCTGGGCAACACAGGTTCACTTAGCACTTCCTACTTACCGGTGAAATTTCAGTACAACCGCCAAATAAAAAAAATCATCAATATTCGATTTCCCTCCTTTTTATAAAACTCGACCTCCAGGTGAGCTCATTCGGGATCGATCTGCTGCTCTATCATCACTGTAGAACGCCAGGATCAGCTGCAGGTGTGATAGCGCTGGACTGATCAAGTGTATGCGCCCTCCGAGCTGGCACTTATGGTATAGACCCCGTTCTGGCATAGACCTGGTATAGACCCCGTTCTGGCATAGACCTGGTATAGACCCGGTTCTGGCATAGACCTGGTATAGACCCGGTTCTGGCATAGACCTGGTATAGACCCGGTTCTGGCATAGACCTGGTATAGACCTGGTATAGACGTGGCATAGACCTGGCATAGACCCGGTTCTGGCATAGACCTGGTATAGACCCGGTTCTGGTATAGACCTGGTTCTGGCATAGACCCGGTTCTGGCATAGACCCGGTTCTGGCATAGACCTGGTATAGACCCGGTTCTGGCATAGACCTGGTATAGACCCGGTTCTGGCATAGACCTGGTATAGACCCGGTTCTGGCATAGACCTGGTATAGACCCGGTTCTGGCATAGACCTGGTATAGACCCGGTTCTGGCATAGACCTGGTATAGACCCGGTTCTGGTATAGACCTGGTATAGACCCGGTTCTGGTATAGACCCGGTTCTGGCATAGACCCGGTTCTGGCATAGACCTGGTATAGACCCGGTTCTGGCATAGACCTGGTATAGACCCGGTTCTGGCATAGACCTGGTATAGACCCGGTTCTGGTATAGACCCGGTTCTGGCATAGACCCGGTATAGACCCGGTTCTGGCATAGACCCGGTATAGACCCGGTTCTGGCATAGACCTGGTATAGACCCGGTTCTGGTCTAGACCCGGTTCTGGTATAGACCTGGTATAGACCCGGTTCTGGCATAGACCCCGGTTCTGGCATAGACCCCGGTTCTGGCATAGACCCCGGTTCTGGTCTAGACCTGGTATAGACCCGGTTCTGGCATAGACCCCGGTTCTGGCATAGACCCCGGTTCTGGTATAGACCTGGTATAGACCCGGTTCTGGCGTAGACCCGGTTCTGGTATAGACCCGGTTCTGGTATAGACCCGGTTCTGGTATAGACCCCGGTTCTGGCATAGACCCCGGTTCTGGCATAGACCCCGGTTCTGGCATAGACCCCGGTTCTGGCATAGACCCGGTTCTGGCATAGACCCGGTTCTGGCATAGACCCGGTTCTGGCATAGACCTGGTATAGACCCGGTTCTGGCATAGACCCGGTTCTGGTATAGACTCGGTTCTTGTCTAGACCCGGTTCTGGACTGCCGCCTCTCTGATCCCACCAGACCATCTGAAGTCACAAAGCCCAGTACAAACTGCCGCTCATATAAAAGCTTTGTTAGGCGAGGCGTTTCGGGGGGCGGGACTCCCTTCCTCAGGGCTCAGGCGATGATTGGTGATACAATCAGGAAGATGTGATAAGAGAGCCGGGATCGAAGGTAACAAATGTACATCCGGCTGGTTCTGGTGCCCAGCTTTGATCGCAGCTCTCGGTATCCCCCCTACATCCCCAGACACTGTCTGCGCCCTGAAGAAGGGAGTCCAGTCCCCTGAAACGCGTTGGCTGCGTCTCTTATTTTAACGAATAAAGTTTTAAAGGAAGCTGAAAGCTTGGCTCTAGTTGCTCCGCCCATAACCGCTGGATTGATGTGAGTGGACGCTAAATAAAATGTATACGGGAGGCAGCTGCTAAAACCCAGGAAGACCCGCACAGGACCTGCTGTGGATGCAATGCTAACCCATCTTCATTGGACCGGCCGGGTCCAAAACCTGAACACAGCTCAGCCTCAGCAACAAGAAATATCTGAGATTATTGCGCACTTTACAACGCCGTCTGTGGGAGCCTCAAACGCTGATAGAGAAGGACCTGCTGTATACTGTGTGTGTGAGGTCATCAATGGCGGTATACGGTACTCACCGTGCTGTAGACGGCAGGGAAGATTCGCTCATCCAGGGCTCCCCGGGACAGTCTGCAATGTCGGTGGTTAAGGAAGGTTCAGTGAATTGTGAGGAACGTGAAATACAGCCTGACTACTCAACTGACAACCCGCCGCTCCATGATGGACCAGAACAGTACAGGGGGACCTGGCGGGGAGGCGCGCTCCATACGGGGGGACCTGGCGCGTAGGTGCGCTCCACACGGGGGGACCTGGCGCGGAGGCGCGCTCCACACGGGGGGACCTGGCGCGGAGGCGCGCTCCACACGGGGGGACCTGGCGCGCTCCACACGGGGGGACCTGGCGCGCTCCACACGGGGGGACCTGGCGCGCTCCACACGGGGGGACCTGGCGCGCTCCACACGGGGGGACCTGGCGCGGAGGCGCGCTCCACACGGGGGGACCTGGTGCGGAGGCGCGCTCCCTACGGGGGGACCTGGCGCGGAGGCGCGCTCCACACGGGGGGACCTGGCGCGTAGGTGCGCTCCACACGGGGGGACCTGGCGCGGAGGCGCGCTCCACACGGGGGGACCTGGCGCGGAGGCGCGCTCCACACGGGGGGACCTGGCGCGGAGGCGCGCTCCACACGGGGGGACCTGGCGCAGAGGCGTGCTCCACACGGGGGGGACCTGGCGCGTAGGCGCGCTCCACACGGGGGGGACCTGGCGCGGAGGCGCGCTCCACATGGGGGGACCTGGCGGAGAAGTGAGCTCCATACGGGGGCCTGGCGGGGAGGCGCGCTCCCTACGGGGGCCTGGCGGGGAGGGGCAACGGGCCAAATAACCGCTGCCAGACATTCAAAGGTGCAAATCATATCAGCCCTGCCAATAGACGAGGCTGGAAACCACTGACAAGAGTCACCTATTATAGCAGCAGAAAGGAAAAGCTACATTAGTGCAGGTAGGTGCAAGGCGCCAGCTCCCAGGCCAGGTAGGTGCAAACCATCATCCGGGTGCAGGTAGGTGCAAGGCGCCAGCTCCCAGGCCAGGTAGGTGCAAGGCGCCAGCTCCCAGGCCAGGTAGGTGCAAGGCGCCAGCTCCCAGGCCAGGTAGGTGGAAATAGTCGTCTCTCAGCAGAAGACACAAAACAGCACTTCCCTGTGCAGGTAGGTACACACTATAGGCTGCCAGTGTAGGTAGCCGCAAACCGTCAGCTATCAGTACAGAAGGGTGCAAATTAACTCCTGGCAACGGAAGGCGCAAACCGTCATCCCCCAGAAAACTTCACACCCACTTTACATCCTTCCCATACACAGAGGTTTGCAGCTTTCAGCTTGTTAACCATTTTGGGGGAGCCACTGGGGGCCCCTCACTACAGGGGAGCCACTTGGGAGCCGCTCATTACTGGGGACCAGATTACAGGAGAGCTGCTCAGGAGCCCCCATTACTGGGGACCCCTTATTATAGGGAAGCCGCTCGGAGCCCCTCATTACTGGAGGGACCCCTTGTTACAGGGGAGCTGCTCAGGATCACTCATTACAGGGGAGCCCCCATTACAGGGGAGCCGCTCGGGACCCCCCCATTACAGGGGAGCCCCCATTACAGGGGAGCCGCTCAGGACCCCCCCATTACAGGGGAGCCGCTCAGGACCCCCCATTACAGGGGACCCGCTCAGGACCCCCCCATTACAGGGGACACGCTCAGGACCCCCCCATTACAGGGGACACGCTCAGGACCCCTCCATTACAGGGGATCCGCTCAGGACCCCCCCATTACAGGGGACCCGCTCAGGACCCTCCATTACAGGGGAGCCGCTCAGGACCCCCCCATTACAGGGGAGCCGCTCAGGACCCCTCCATTACAGGGGACCCGCTCAGGACCCCTCCATTACAGGGGACCCGCTCAGGACCCCTCCATTACAGGGGACCCGCTCAGGACCCTCCATTACAGGGGACCCGCTCAGGACCCTCCATTACAGGGGACCCGCTCAGGACCCTCCATTACAGGGGAACCGCTCAGGACCTCCCCATTACAGGGGAGCCACTCAGGACCTCCCCATTACAGGGGAACCGCTAAGGACCTCCCCATTACAGGGGAGCCGCTCGGGACCCCCCATTACAGGGGAGCCCCCATTACAGGGGAACCGCTCAGGACCTCCCCATTACAGGGGAGCCACTCAGGACCTCCCCATTACAGGGGAACCGCTAAGGACCTCCCCATTACAGGGGAACCCTTATTATAGGGAAGCCGCTCGGAGCCCCTCATTACTGGAGGGACCCCTCGTTACAGGGGAGCCGGTCAGGACCTCCCCCATTATAGGGGAGCTGCTCACAACCCTCTTTACAAGGGAGCTTCTCCGGACCCCCCATTGAAAAAGGAGAGTTGCTCAGGAGTCCTCATTACAGGGGAGCTGCTCGGGACCCCCCATTACAGGGGACCCCCCATTACAGGGGAGCCGCTCAGGACCGCCTCATTAAGGGAGAGTTGCTCGGGAGTCCACATTATTGGGGACCCCTCCGGACCCCCTCATTACAGGGGAGCCTCTCGGGACCCCCCATTAAAGGAGAGTTGCTCAGGAGTTTACATTATTGGGGAGCCACTCAGGACCCCCCCGTTACAGGGGAGCCGCTCAGGACCCCCCCATTACAGGGGAGCCGCTCAGGACCCCCCCATTACAGGGGAGCCGCTCAGGACCCCCCCATTACAGGGGAGCCGCTCAGGACCCCCCCATTACAGGGGAGCCGCTCAGGACCCCTCCATTACAGGGGAGCCGCTCAGGACCCCCCCATTACAGGGGACCCGCTCAGGACCCTCCATTACAGGGGATCCGCTCAGGACCCTCCATTACAGGGGACCCGCTCAGGACCCTCCATTACAGGGGACCCGCTCAGGACCCTCCATTACAGGGGACCCGCTCAGGACCCTCCATTACAGGGGACCCGCTCAGGACCCCCCATCCGACATCTTCACTAGCGGTTACGAGAGGAGCGGCTTTGTACCAGACAACGTTCACCAATCACTGCAGTTGTTTGGAAGGTCGGGGGGGGGGGGGTCAGTAATCAGCCCTCTCTGCGCTCCCCTCCATCCCCCATCCTGGAAATCCCGGACACATCCAGAGACAAGTCTCCACACCGGAGCGGCTCCTGATCTCGGGGGAGGGGGGACCACCAGAATACATGAGAGGTGGTGGGAGTCAGGAAAGGTGCGGTGCAGAGAATGGCGGCGGCTGTGTCTGGCCGGTGGCGGGGTCGGGGCGCCACTTTCCGGTGAGGAGAGAAATGATCTTTTATTCCAATCACGTGGCGGGAGGAAGCGAGACTTCGCTCTCCTCCAGCTGCAGCCAAACGGCTGATCTAAGCAGCTCAGACTACAGAGGAACAGAGGGACCAGTGAGGAGCAGAGCATGCTGGGAGATGCAGCACACTGCAGATGGCACGCCGGCCCGTCCTCCCACCACACATCTATGGAGAGCTGCAGCCACTGCGGGGTCACTGCACCGCCGGCCCATCCTCCCACCACACATCTATGGAGAGCTGCAGCCACTGCGGGGTCACTGCACCGCCGGCCCATCCTCCCACCACACATCTATGGAGAGCTGCAGCCACTGCGGGGTCACCGCACCGCCGGCCCATCCTCCCACCACACATCTATGGAGAGCTGCAACCACTGCGGGGGTCACCACACATCTATGGAGAGCTGCAGCCACTGCGGGGTCACCACACCGCCGGCCCGTCCTCCCACCACACATCTATGGAGAGCTGCAGCCACTGCGGGGGTCACCGCACCGCCGGCCTGTCCTCCCACCACACATCTATGGAGAGCTGCAGCCACTGCGGGGTCACTGCACCACCGGCCCGTCCTCCCACCACACATCTATGGAGAGCTGCAGCCACTGCGGGGCCAACACACTACCGGCCCGTCCTCCCACCACACATCTATGGAGAGCTGCAACCACTGCGGGGTCACCGCACCGCCGGCCCGTCCTCCCACCACACATCTATGGAGGGCTGCAGCCACTGCGGGGTCACCGCACCGCCGGCCCATCCTCCCACCACACATCTATGGAGAGCTGCAGCCACTGCAGGGTCACCGCACCGCCGGCCCATCCTCCCACCACACATCTATGGAGAGCTGCAACCACTGCGGGGTCACCGCACCGCCGGCCCATCCTCCCACCACACATCTATGGAGAGCTGCAGCCACTGCGGGGTCACCACACCGCCGGCCCTTCCTCCCACCACACATCTATGGAGAGCTGCAACCACTGCGGGGTCACCGCACCGCCGGCCCATCCTCCCACCACACATCTATGGAGAGCTGCAGTCACTGCGGGGTCACCACACCACCGGCCCATCCTCCCACCACACATCTATGGAGAGCTGCAGCCACTGCGGGATCACCACACCACCGGCCCATCCTCCCACCACACATCTATGGAGAGCTGCAACCACTGCGGGGGTCACCACACATCTATGGAGAGCTGCAGCCACTGCGGGGTCACCACACCGCCGGCCCGTCCTCCCACCACACATCTATGGAGAGCTGCAACCACTGCGGGGTCACCACACCACCGGCCCGTCCTCCCACCACACATCTATGGAGAGCTGCAACCACTGCGGGGTCACCGCACCGCCGGCCCGTCCTCCCACCACACATCTATGGAGAGCTGCAACCACTGCGGGGTCACCACACCGCCGGCCCGTCCTCCCACCACACATCTATGGAGAGCTGCAGCCACTGCGGGGTCACTGCACTGCCGGCCCGTCCTCCCACCACACATCTATGGAGAGCTGCAGCCACTGCGGGGGTCACCACACCGCCGGCCCGTCCTCCCACCACACATCTATGGAGAGCTGCAGCCACTGCGGGGTCACCGCACCGCCGGCCCGTCCTCCCACCACACATCTATGGAGAGCTGCAACCACTGCGGGGGTCACCACACATCTATGGAGAGCTGCAGCCACTGCGGGGTCACCACACCGCCGGCCCGTCCTCCCACCACACATCTATGGAGAGCTGCAACCACTGCGGGGTCACCACACCACCGGCCCGTCCTCCCACCACACATCTATGGAGAGCTGCAACCACTGCGGGGTCACCGTTCCGCCGGCCCGTCCTCCCACCACACATCTATGGAGAGCTGCAACCACTGCGGGGTCACCACACCGCCGGCCCGTCCTCCCACCACACATCTATGGAGAGCTGCAGCCACTGCGGGGGTCACCACACCGCCGGCCCGTCCTCCCACCACACATCTATGGAGAGCTGCAACCACTGCGGGGTCACCGCACCGCCGGCCCATCCTCCCACCACACATCTATGGAGAGCTGCAACCACTGCGGGGTCACCGCACCGCCGGCCCATCCTCCCACCACACATCTATGGAGAGCTGCAGCAACTGCGGGGTCACCACACCGCCGGCCCGTCCTCCCACCACACATCTATGGAGAGCTGCAGCCACTGCGGGGTCACCACACCACCGGCCCATCCTCCCACCACACATCTATGGAGAGCTGCAACCACTGTGGGGGTCACCACACATCTATGGAGAGCTGCAGCCACTGCGGGGTCACCACACTGCCGGCCCATCCTCCCACCACACATCTATGGAGAGCTGCAACCACTGCGGGGGTCACCACACATCTATGGAGAGCTGCAACCACTGCGGGGTCACCACATCGCCGGCCCGTCCTCCCACCACACATCTATGGAGAGCTGCAGCCACTGCGGGGTCACCGCACCGCCGGCCCATCCTCCCACCACACATCTATGGAGAGCTGCAGCCACTGCGGGGTCACCACACCACCGGCCCATCCTCCCACCACACATCTATGGAGGGCTGCAACCACTGCGGGGGTCACCGCACCGCCGGCCCGTCATCCCACCACACATCTATGGAGAGCTGCAGCCACTGCGGGGGTCACCACACCACCGGCCCGTCCTCCCACCACACATCTATGGAGGGCTGCAGCCACTGCAGGGTCACCGCACCGCCGGCCCGTCCTCCCACCACACATCTATGGAGGGCTGCAGCCACTGCGGGGGTCACCACACCGCCGGCCCGTCCTCCCACCACACATCTATGGAGAGCTGCAGCCACTGCGGGGTCACCACACCACCGGCCCATCCTCCCACCACACATCTATGGAGGGCTGCAACCACTGCGGGGGTCACCGCACCGCCGGCCCGTCATCCCACCACACATCTATGGAGAGCTGCAGCCACTGCGGGGGTCACCACACCACCGGCCCGTCCTCCCACCACACATCTATGGAGGGCTGCAGCCACTGCAGGGTCACCGCACCGCCGGCCCGTCCTCCCACCACACATCTATGGAGGGCTGCAGCCACTGCGGGGGTCACCACACCGCCGGCCCGTCCTCCCACCACACATCTATGGAGAGCTGCAGCCACTGCGGGGGCACCACACATCTATGGAGAGCTGAAGCCACTGCGGGGGTCACCACACATCTATGGAGAGCTGCAACCACTGCGGGGTCACCACATCGCCGGCCCGTCCTCCCACCACACATCTATGGAGAGCTGCAGCCACTGCGGGGTCACCGCACCGCCGGCCCATCCTCCCACCACACATCTATGGAGAGCTGCAGCCACTGCGGGGTCACCACACCACCGGCCCATCCTCCCACCACACATCTATGGAGGGCTGCAACCACTGCGGGGGTCACCGCACCGCCGGCCCGTCATCCCACCACACATCTATGGAGAGCTGCAGCCACTGCGGGGGTCACCACACCACCGGCCCGTCCTCCCACCACACATCTATGGAGGGCTGCAGCCACTGCAGGGTCACCGCACCGCCGGCCCGTCCTCCCACCACACATCTATGGAGGGCTGCAGCCACTGCGGGGGTCACCACACCGCCGGCCCGTCCTCCCACCACACATCTATGGAGAGCTGCAGCCACTGCGGGGGCACCACACATCTATGGAGAGCTGAAGCCACTGCGGGGGTCACCACACATCTATGGAGAGCTGCAGCCACTGCGGGGGTCACCACACCGCTGGCAAATGTCACTCCCAATCACTAAACTCTCACAGAAGCATCACCATTTTCATGTGATTTCATAAGAAATGAATCCCTGGTGATCCTGCCAGGAAGATCCTTGTTCAACCACTTCCTGTGATAGGGTGACAACACTGTCCCTGCCCCCCCTCCCCAGTTGTGCTCCTGTGTTGTCACCCTGACATGTCTTATACAAGCCAAAAAAGTCATTTTAAAAGTCATGTCCAATCTCTTCATTACAATAATCCCCAATGATCCTGCCATGAAGATCCTTGTTCAGCCACTTCCTGTCCTCCTGGGTTGTCAATCCTGTGGCCTTTTCAAAGCGCACTACACATACACAGCCTATTGTTGTCACCATCAGAGAAATCCCTTCACTGGAGGGCATGGAGACAGGAAGTGGCTGCAACGAGGCTGCAGGAGATCCGCAGCACAAGAACAAAGACAAGTGTGTGTGATACATCGAGGAAACGAACGTCCTTCAGTTCAGGTTACACCTAGTGGGAGCTCAGTCCTTACCCCTGCCGATCACCCCTGACTGTGGGGGGGGGGGGGGGGGAGCCCTGAGCCGAATGAACCAGTGCACTTCCCCACCATGGCCTACGGAGCAAAGCCTGCTGACTTCCACTGCCACGGCGCCACGGCCTATGTCACATATATTCCTGCATGGCGTGTTGGCGTCGGGTCTAGAGGGGCTGCGAATACTTACACGGACCCCCTCTTATCAGGGCAGCCCTCATAAGCATGTAGGGGGGGGCACCATAGGGGAAGGGGGCAAGTGTACAGCCCCTCCCTCATCATGGCAGCCCTCCCATGTATCTAGGGGGGGTGGGCACCATAGGGGAAGGGGGCAAGTGTACAGCCCCTCCCTCATCATGGCAGCCCTCTCATGTATGTAGGGGGGGTGGGCACCATAGGGGAAGGGGGCAAGTGTACAGACCCTCCCTCATCATGGCAGCCCTCCCATGTATCTAGGGGGGGGTGGGCACCATAGGGGAAGGGGGCAAGTGTACAGCCCCTCCCTCACCATGGCAGCCCTCTCATGTATCTGGGGGGGTGGGCACCATAGGGAAGGGGGCAAGTGTACAGACCCTCCCTCATCATGGCAGCCCTCCCATGTATCTAGGGGGTGGTGGGCACCATAGGGGAAGGGGGCAAGTGTACAGACCCTCCCTCATCATGGCAGCCCTCCCATGTATCTAGGGGGTGGTGGGCACCATAGGGGAAGGGGGCAAGTGTACAGACCCTCCCTCATCATGGCTGCCCTCATGTATCTAGGGGGTGGTGGGCACCATAGAGGAAGGGGGCAAGTGTACAGACACCTCCCTCATCATGGCAGCCCTCCCATGTATCTAGGGGGTGGTGGGCACCATAGGGGAAGGGGGCAAGTGTACAGACCCTCCCTCATGTATCTAGGGGGTGGTGGGCACCATAGAGGAAGGGGGCAAGTGTACAGACCCTCCCTCATTATGGCAGCCCTCCCATGTATCTAGGGGGTGGTGGGCACCATAGAGGAAGGGGGCAAGTGTACAGACCCTCCCTCATTATGGCAGCCCTCCCATGTATGTAGGGGGTGGTGGGCACCATAGGGGAAAGGGGGCAAGTGTACAGACCCTCCCTCATCATGGCAGCCCTCCCATGTATGTAGGGGGTGGTGGGCACCATAGGGGAAAGGGGGCAAGTGTACAGACCCTCCCTCATCATGGCTGCCCTCATGTATCTAGGGGGTGGTGGGCACCATAGGGGAAGGGGGCAAGTGTACAGCCCCTCCCTCATCATGGCTGCCCTCATGTATATAGGGGGTGGTGGGCACCATAGAGGAAGGGGGCAAGTGTACAGACACCTCCCTCATCATGGCAGCCCTCCCATGTATCTAGGGGGTGGTGGGCACCATAGGGGAAGGGGGCAAGTGTACAGACCCTCCCTCATCATGGCAGCCCTCCCATGTATCTAGGGGGGGTGGGCACCATAGAGGAAGGGGGCAAGTGTACAGACCCTCCCTCATGTATCTAGGGGGTGGTGGGCACCATAGGGGAAGGGGGCAAGTGTACAGACCCTCCCTCATCATGGCAGCCCTCCCATGTATCTAGGGGGTGGTGGGCACCATAGGGGAAGGGGGCAAGTGTACAGACCCTCCCTCATCATGGCAGCCCTCCCATGTATCTAGGGTGTGGTGGGCACCATAGGGGAAGGGGGCAAGTGTACAGACCCTCCCTCATCATGGCTGCCCTCATGTATCTAGGGGGTGGTGGGCACCATAGGGGAAGGGGGCAAGTGTACAGCCCCTCCCTCATCATGGCTGCCCTCATGTATCTAGGGGGTGGTGGGCACCATAGAGGAAGGGGGCAAGTGTACAGACACCTCCCTCATCATGGCAGCCCTCCCATGTATCTAGGGGGTGGTGGGCACCATAGAGGAAGGGGGCAAGTGTACAGACCCTCCCTCATTATGGCAGCCCTCCCATGTATCTAGGGGGTGGTGGGCACCATAGGGGAAGGGGGCAAGTGTACAGACCCTCCCTCATCATGGCAGCCCTCCCATGTATCTAGGGTGTGGTGGGCACCATAGGGGAAGGGGGCAAGTGTACAGACCCTCCCTCATCATGGCAGCCCTCCCATGTATCTAGGGTGTGGTGGGCACCATAGGGGAAGGGGGCAAGTGTACAGACCCTCCCTCATCATGGCAGCCCTCCCATGTATCTAGGGTGTGGTGGGCACCATAGGGGAAGGGGGCAAGTGTACAGACCCTCCCTCATCATGGCAGCCCTCCCATGTATCTAGGGTGTGGTGGGCACCATAGGGGAAGGGGGCAAGTGTACAGACCCTCCCTCATCATGGCAGCCCTCCCATGTATCTAGGGTGTGGTGGGCACCATAGGGGAAGGGGGCAAGTGTACAGACCCTCCCTCATCATGGCAGCCCTCCCATGTATCTAGGGTGTGGTGGGCACCATAGGGGAAGGGGGCAAGTGTACAGACCCTCCCTCATCATGGCTGCCCTCATGTATCTAGGGGGTGGTGGGCACCATAGGGGAAGGGGGCAAGTGTACAGCCCCTCCCTCATCATGGCTGCCCTCATGTATCTAGGGGGTGGTGGGCACCATAGAGGAAGGGGGCAAGTGTACAGACACCTCCCTCATCATGGCAGCCCTCCCATGTATCTAGGGGGTGGTGGGCACCATAGAGGAAGGGGGCAAGTGTACAGACCCTCCCTCATTATGGCAGCCCTCCCATGTATCTAGGGGGTGGTGGGCACCATAGAGGAAGGGGGCAAGTGTACAGACCCTCCCTCATTATGGCAGCCCTCCCATGTATCTAGGGGGTGGTGGGCACCATAGAGGAAGGGGGCAAGTGTACAGACCCTCCCTCATGTATCTAGGGGGTGGTGGGCACCATAGAGGAAGGGGGCAAGTGTACAGACCCTCCCTCATTATGGCAGCCCTCCCATGTATCTAGGGGGTGGTGGGCACCATAGAGGAAGGGGGCAAGTGTACAGACCCTCCCTCATTATGGCAGCCCTCATGTATCTAGGGGGTGGTGTGCACCATAGGGGGCTGTGGATGGTTCTACAGACCCTACCTCATCATGGCAAACATGTATGTAGGGGTTGGTGGACACATTAGGGGGGTTGTTGACAGTTGTACAGACCCTCCCTTATTATGGCAACCCTCTCCTGTATGTAAGGGGTGGTGGTCACCATACCGGGGTTGACGACAGTTGTACAGACCCCCTCACAGGGATTTGGAGATCTCTGCGGATGGTGACCTCCAGAATACAGGTAGGAATCATCTGGCAATCAGGATTTACATCTGACATTCCTCCAACAGCAGAAAATAAACAGGAAAGCCTCTGGCAGCCTCTCCAAACTCCGGAAGACCTTTCTAATATTTGCATATCTGTGACAGATGAACCGTGGGCCAAATACCAGACTGGACCAGATTTCCTATCAGTACCGGGAACTATTTTCCTGGTGTGGAATCCAAAACCATCAACTGACAAGATTCACTGTAACACAAGACTCAAACCTGATCCAGGGTAAAGGGGTGCAAGGTATCTCAGCGAAGACCTGGGGGAATCTACGACATGACCTAATACCAAAGAATTTATAAACCACCTAGAACTTGGTCCAAGAGAAGACCCAGAAGCAATACGAAAGGCTGTAAAAAGTTAGACTGTAACCATTGGGTTGCACTGGCACCCTGGTCCTGAGAACCTGGCCACCCCTGAAATGCCCCCAAACTGTTACAAGTGTTGGGGTGCAGACAAGGAACAGAGCCCCTCACACAAAGGATAGAGGCCAGAGAGCAAAAGGCAAAAACCAGGCTAGCGACCTACAAATACAATACGATGAAATCAAACCAACAAAAAAGAAAAAGTGACCGCGAAAAAAAAAGTATTGCAAGGAACGAAAAAAACATTAAAAAACAAATGATGGAAGAAACAATCATAACAAATATCTGGCCTCAACAACAAGAAGAGACGTACACAAGTCCGACTGGAACAAAGATTGAGCAACTTCCAGAGAGTAAACAAAACACCACATGATCCTCTAATCTCATCTACAGGAACAGGGTTGTGCAACCCCTAATCCATTCCTCTAGGGGTATCAAATAACCACATTCACCTGGAAACATCAAAGTGTCACTTGCAAGGTAATGTCATCTACAACAGGGCATCAGATTTCTATACAGTGCAATCTCTCATACCTGGATGTAAATTCCAGACTTTCCCATCAGATTCCTGAAGTTCCTGGCTTCCAATTGTTATTTAGGAGTAAAAGTCTCAGTATTGTCCACGTTTAGTTCAGTTGTAAACAGAAAAAGCAACAGATGAACAATGCTGAAGGCCTATACAGATCGAACATCATGTCCCAAGACCTCGAAGGATCAAGATACGTAGGGTTTCAATTTCCTGGAGATCAGAAGATCACAGAGGTGGAGACCAGGAAAACAATCGTATGATCACTGATCTCCATCAGAAGATCTCAGCAACATCCTGTTAGAGGTAGAGGAGCTTTCAACTCAGAAGATTCTCACATATTGGCCGAAATATCAGTGTTAAAGGTTGTTGAAACAAATGACAAGTTCACGGGACCACAGGAGGTCCTTATAATGTTAGAGGTCTGTGTTTGGATCCAGGAGCTTTCAGAAGGGTCAGGGGTCTAGAAAGTCTTGGCGGTAGAGTCAGAGGTCCGAGAAGTCTTGGCGGTAGAGTCAGAGGTCCGAGAAGTCTTGGCGGTAGAGTCAGAGGTCCGAGAAGTCTTGGCGGTAGAGTCAGAGGTCCGAGAAGTCTTGGCGGTACAGTCAGAGGTCCGAGAAGTCTTGGCGGTACAGTCAGAGGTCCGAGAAGTCTTGGCGGTACAGTCAGAGGTCCGAGAAGTCTTGGCGGTACAGTCAGAGGTCCCAGAAGTCTTGGCGGTACAGTCAGAGGTCTCAGAAGTCTTGGCGGTACAGTCAGAGGTCCCAGAAGTCTTGGCGGTACAGTCAGAGGTCCCAGAAGTCTTGGCGGTACAGTCAGAGGTCCCAGAAGTCTTGGCGGTACAGTCAGAGGTCCCAGAAGTCTTGGCGGTACAGTCAGAGGTCCCAGAAGTCTTGGCGGTACAGTCAGAGGTCCCAGAAGTCTTGGCGGTACAGTCAGAGGTCCCAGAAGTCTTGCTGGTAGTTAGGATCTGGGAAGTCGTGGGAGTAGAGTCAGTGTCCAGGAAGTCTCTCCAAAGCATTAAAAGGTCTGGTAGCTCTTGGGAACAGTGTCAGGATCTTGAAGTCTTTGAGATTGTGAAAGATCTGCAAGCACTTGAGAGCAGCTTTTGGAAATGGTTGGGATACAGTCAGGATCCGGGAAGTCTTGGGGGGAGAGTCAGGATCCGGGAAGTCTTGGGGGGAGAGTCAGGATCCGGGAAGTCTTGGGGGGAGAGTCAGGATCCGGGAAGTCTTGGGGGGAGAGTCAGGATCCGGGAAGACTTGGGGGGAGAGTCAGGATCCGGGAAGACTTGGGGGGAGAGTCAGGATCCGGGAAGACTTGGGGGGAGAGTCAGGATCCGGGAAGACTTGGGGGGAGAGTCAGGATCCGGGAAGACTTGGGGCGAGAGTCAGGATCCGGGAAGACTTGGGGGGAGAGTCAGGATCCGGGAAGACTTGGGGCGAGAGTCAGGATCCGGGAAGACTTGGGGCGAGAGTCAGGATCCGGGAAGACTTGGGGCGAGAGTCAGGATCCGGGAAGACTTGGGGCGAGAGTCAGGATCCGGGAAGACTTGGGGCGAGAGTCAGGATCCGGGAAGACTTGGGGCGAGAGTCAGGATCCGGGAAGACTTGGGGCGAGAGTCAGGATCCGGGAAGACTTGGGGCGAGAGTCAGGATCCGGGAAGACTTGGGGCGAGAGTCAGGATCCGGGAAGACTTGGGGCGAGAGTCAGGATCCGGGAAGACTTGGGGCGAGAGTCAGGATCCGGGAAGACTTGGGGCGAGAGTCAGGATCCGGGAAGACTTGGGGCGAGAGTCAGGATCCGGGAAGACTTGGGGCGAGAGTCAGGATCCGGGAAGACTTGGGGCGAGAGTCAGGATCCGGGAAGACTTGGGGCGAGAGTCAGGATCCGGGAAGACTTGGGGCGAGAGTCAGGATCCGGGAAGACTTGGGGCGAGAGTCAGGATCCGGGAAGACTTGGGGCTAGAGTCAGGATCCGGGAAGACTTGGGGCTAGAGTCAGGATCCGGGAAGACTTGGGGCTAGAGTCAGGATCCGGGAAGACTTGGGGCTAGAGTCAGGATCCGGGAAGACTTGGGGCTAGAGTCAGGATCCGGGAAGACTTGGGGCTAGAGTCAGGATCCGGGAAGACTTGGGGCTAGAGTCAGGATCCGGGAAGACTTGGGGCTAGAGTCAGGATCCGGGAAGACTTGGGGCTAGAGTCAGGATCCGGGAAGACTTGGGGCTAGAGTCAGGATCCGGGAAGACTTGGGGCTAGAGTCAGGATCCGGGAAGACTTGGGGCTAGAGTCAGGATCCGGGAAGACTTGGGGCTAGAGTCAGGATCCGGGAAGACTTGGGGCTAGAGTCAGGATCCGGGAAGACTTGGGGCTAGAGTCAGGATCCGGGAAGACTTGGGGCTAGAGTCAGGATCCGGGAAGACTTGGGGCTAGAGTCAGGATCCGGGAAGACTTGGGGCTAGAGTCAGGATCCGGGAAGACTTGGGGCTAGAGTCAGGATCCGGGAAGACTTGGGGCTAGAGTCAGGATCCGGGAAGACTTGGGGCTAGAGTCAGGATCCGGGAAGACTTGGGGCTAGAGTCAGGATCCGGGAAGACTTGGGGCTAGAGTCAGGATCCGGGAAGACTTGGGGCTAGAGTCAGGATCCGGGAAGACTTGGGGCTAGAGTCAGGATCCGGGAAGACTTGGGGCTAGAGTCAGGATCCGGGAAGACTTGGGGCTAGAGTCAGGATCCGGGAAGACTTGGGGCTAGAGTCAGGATCCGGGAAGACTTGGGGCTAGAGTCAGGATCCGGGAAGACTTGGGGCTAGAGTCAGGATCCGGGAAGACTTGGGGCTAGAGTCAGGATCCGGGAAGACTTGGGGCTAGAGTCAGGATCCGGGAAGACTTGGGGCTAGAGTCAGGATCCGGGAAGACTTGGGGCTAGAGTCAGGATCCGGGAAGACTTGGGGCTAGAGTCAGGATCCGGGAAGACTTGGGGCTAGAGTCAGGATCCGGGAAGACTTGGGGGTAGAGTCTGGATCCGGGAAGACTTGGGGGTAGAGTCTGGATCCGGGAAGACTTGGGGGTAGAGTCTGGATCCGGGAAGACTTGGGGTAGAGTCTGGATCCGGGAAGACTTGGGGGTAGAGTCTGGATCCGGGAAGACTTGGGGGTAGAGTCTGGATCCGGGAAGACTTGGGGGTAGAGTCTGGATCCGGGAAGACTTGGGGGTAGAGTCTGGATCCGGGAAGACTTGGGGGTAGAGTCTGGATCCGGGAAGACTTGGGGGTAGAGTCTGGATCCGGGAAGACTTGGGGGTAGAGTCAGGATCCGGGAAGACTTGGGGGTAGAGTCAGGATCCGGGAAGACTTGGGGGTAGAGTCAGGATCCGGGAAGACTTGGGGGTAGAGTCCAGCAGAATCAGGATCCGGGAAGTTGTGGGAGTAGAGACAGGATCCGAGAAGTCTTGGGTGTGGAGTCAGTGCCTGGGAAGTCCTGGGGGTAGAGTCAGGGTCCAAGAAGTCTCCGAAGCATTAAAAGATCAGGGAGCAATGTCAGGATCTTGAAGTCTTTGAGGCTCTGAAAGATCTGCAACCTCTTGGGAGCAGCTTTTGGATCTGGTAGGGATTGGCAGCAGTGAAGGATCTGAGAGCTCTTGGGAGCAGTGTTGGGATCTTGCAAATCCTCGTAGCAGTGAAGGATATGAATTCTCAGAAGTAGAGTCAGGATCTAACATAGAACTGAGCAAGGCTAGCTCTGTGCCTACCAGAGAATGACAGAGCAGCACCAATCACAGCTCTCTGTACATAACCACGCTGCCTACAGAGACACATATAATCCAGACACAGGATGGGTAACTTGAGGTCAGAACATGCCGTCTTGTCAGGTGCCTCATATCCACATAGCAACACACAGGCTGCCCTCTGATTGGTCACACACAATATACATTGCACAAGACAACCTTCGGCAGGCTGTGTGCAGGAAGATGGACCCGGTGCCGATGAGGTTTGTTTGGTGCAGGAAGATGGACCCCGGTGCCGATGAGGTTTGTTTGGTGCAGGAAGATGGACCCCGGTGCCGATGAGGTTTGTTTGGTGCAGGAAGATGGGACCCCGGTGCCGATGAGGTTTGTTTGGTGCAGGAAGATGGACCCCCGGTGCCGATGAGGTTTGTTTGGTGCAGGAAGATGGACCCCGGTGCCGATGAGGTTTGTTTGGTGCAGGAAGATGGACCCCGGTGCCGATGAGGTTTGTTTGGTGTAGGAAGATGGACCCCGGTGCCGATGAGCTTTGTTTGATGCCGGCACACAGGGAAATGGATTGCACTCCGTAATAAATGGCGGGATTGTCTGTCAGGCTGCTGTACGGTGCCTCCTGCAGATCCTGGCACTAGAACTGCTAACAATGGAAGCGAGTGTGGGGGGAGAGGAACAATAAGACCCCACTGGCAGGACTGACATACCAGCCTCTCAATGGGGCTTTGTTCTCCACTCAAACATCCATTTATATGCGCTGCACTTAGCCCGAGCCAGGCCTGAACACCATCAGGATGGGCACAGAATCCAGGAGGAGATGCCATGAATGGCAGGTTACTTGTAGTCACCCAGATCGGCATACAACCACCAACAGTGTCCCTGAATGCTCCAAGTCCCAGCTGAATCATCTCTACTCCCTCCTCCTCACACATCAAACATCCTGTTCTGTGCTGGTACAATACACAATTACTTCCCTGCGTGAATGCTCGGCCCTCAGAACACACAGTCCCCATCTCCAGGAAGGTCTGATAGTACTACAGGGGCCGACCAGACACCAAAGAGGGGAGGCCATGTCCATCAGAGGACAATCAGACCCCAGAGGCGTCCGTGTCAATAAGAAGCTGATCAAAACACCAAAGAGACGGCCATATCCATCAGAGGCCAATCACACACCAAAGAGAGGCGGTCACGTCCATCAGAGGCAAAAACACAAAAGAGGCGGCCATGTCTGAGGCCAGACACCAAAGAGAGGTTGCTGTGTCCATCAGAGGCCAGACACCAAAGAGGTGGCCGTGTCCATCAGAGGCCGATCAGATACCAAAGAGGTGGTCATGTCCATCAGAGGCCAATCAGACATCAAAGAGAGTGGTCGTGTCCATCAGAGGTCGATCAGCCACCAAAGAGAGGTGGTCATGTCCATCAGAGGCCAAACATCAAAGAGAGGCGGCCATATCAGAGGCTGATCACACACCAGAGAGGGGAGGCCGTGCCCATCAGAGGCCAATCAGACACCAGAGAGGAGGCAGCCATGTCCATCAGAGGCCAATCAAAAGACCAGAAAGGCAGCCATGTCCATTAGAGGCCAAATAGAAGACCAAAGAGACTCAGCCATATCCATTAGAGGCCAATAAAACACCAGAGGTGGCCATGTCCATCAGAGGCTAATCAGACACCATAGAGAGGAAGACGTGTTCATCAGACACCAGACACCAGAGATCGGAAAGCCATATCCTTTAGAGGCCAATTAGAGACTGGGGGGGGGGCTTATGCCCATCATCGGCCAAGCCAAGAAAAGACAGGGGTCAGTCATTTCTATCAGAGTCTGATCAGACACCAAAGAAAGTTTGCCATGTCCATCAGAGGCCAATCAGACACCAGAAAGGGGGTAATCTCCTCCTCCTCCTCCTCCTCCTCCTCACACATTAAACATCCTGTTCTGTGCTGGTACACAATCATTACTTCCCTGTAAAGAAACTGATGAAACACCAAAGAGAGACAGCCATGTCTATCAGAGGCCAATCAGACACCATAGGGTGGGGGGCGACCATGTCCATCAGAGGCCAATCGGACACCAGAGAGAGGGCGACCATGTGCATCAGAGGCCAAGCAATACACCAGAGAGGGGGCAGCCATGTCCATCAGAGGCCAATCGGACACCAGAGAGAGGGCGACCATGTGCATCAGAGGCCAAGCAATACACCAGAGAGGGGGCAGCCATGTCCATCAGAGGCCAATCGGACACCAGAGAGAGGGCGACCATGTGCATCAGAGGCCAATCCGACATCCACCAGAGACGGGGCGACCATGTCCATCAGAGGCCAATCGGACACCAGAGAGAGGGCGACCATGTCCATCAGAAGCCAATCAGACACCAGAGAGAGAGCGACCATGTCCATCAATGGCCAATCAGATACCAGAGAGGGGGCAACCATGTCCATCAATGGCCAAGCAATACACCAGAGAGAGGGCGACCATGTCCATCAAAAGCCAATCAGACACCAGAGAGAGGGCGACCATGTCCATCAGAGACCAATCGGACACCAGAGAGGGGGCGACCATGTCCATCAGAGACCAATCGGACACCAGAGAGGGGGCGACTATGTCCATCAGAGACCAATCGGACACCAGAGAGGGGGCGACCATGTCCATCAGAGACCAATCGGACACCAGAGAGGGGGCGACCATGTCCATCAGAGACCAATCGGACACCAGAGAGGGGGCGACCATGTCCATCAGAGGCCAATCGGACACCAGAGAGGGGGCGACCATGTCCATCAGAGGCCAATCAGACACCAGAGAGGGGGTGACCATGTCCATCAGAGACCAATCGGACACCAGAGAGGGGGCGACCATGTCCATCAGAGGCCAATCGGACACCAGAGAGGGGGCGACCATGTCCATCAACAGTCAGACACCAGAGAGGGGGTGACCATGTCCATCAGTAGCTGGTCAGACCTCAGGCAGATCAGAGGAGGGGTCGGTCTATAAAGGGCTCATTACACATCACAGAGAATACAACTTCTAAAATAAATACATTTTAAAAAGCTCCGCCTCCCCTAAAGGAGAGTAGTAATGCCCACCAATCCCTTTGCCTCCAATCTGGACTCTCTTGCACAGCTACACCAGGTGGGGACTATTCAGCGGCCAACACTGCTGTGTATGTCAGACACCCCGGTACCCCGTCAGACACCCCGGTACCCCGTCAGACACCCCGGTACCCCGTCAGACACCCCGGTACCCCGTCAGACACCCCGGTACTCCGCCGCACACCCATTCCACCCGCTCCATCACCAGTAAGTCCTCCAGAGCTTTAATGAGGTAGCAGCCGGTGGGTGGAACCACAATGGGGCCCGTGGGCATCCAACACCCAACACAGTTGTCAGATGCTGACCATACTTCAGCTGGTGAAGATCGGAGGCAGGTAAAGCCGGGGTAAAGCCCCCTAGAGCGCTCAGTTCTCTGTCAGTGTCCTGCTGGGGAGATTTCCATTCACTTTCTGCCCAAAAGACAACAGGAAATGAGAGGAAACCTCTCCAGAGTGATTGGAGTTGACATCTTAGAAGTCATCAGAGCAACCAGTGACCCATTGGACAATCTTCCCTCGTCTCTTGTATAGATGACAATGTATTGGATTTCCCCTTACTTCAGGGGTGACAGAGGGGGAATCCCCCCCCCAGGGGAGACAGAGACAGTAATGGGAACATGACAGAGTGGCTAACCCTCCCTACTTCATCCAAACATTCATCCCCACCGAGGACAAGGCCCAGTACATCCAGGTATGAAGGAGCATACAACTCTCTCCCCTTCCTGTCATGTGACAGTGTTGGTGCATGGTGATTGGCCCCCAGGTAGGGACAGAGTCCTCAGGTCTCTGCCAGCTCTGAGCTCTCATAGGATGTACCTCCAGCAAGGAGCACAGAAGATTGTGTACTGCTGGGAGGGGGGAGAGACAGGCAACCCGAGGCATTGGGGGCAGGGAGGGCATGCGATGTCATGTAGCAAGTATGCAGGCTCAGACTAGCCCACCAGAGGACCACACCATCCCGCCCCCAGGGGCCTATGCCCCCACAAACACGGGCCACTGTAACTGACAGCTCATTAAGCCGGGCCTGCTCCTCCCATGGGCTGTGGCCCACCCACCTCCATGTTGTTTTCAGGGAGGCCCACCTGACTTACTGGTCCTCAGAGTACCTGGGTGTGCCTGCCCGAGGCTGCGGGCTGAAGAAGCCTGTCCACCTACCCACTCCCTCCTACTGGGACCACCAACTGCAGCAAGTATGAATGAGAATTTCTTGTGTTCCTGAAGGTGCAGGAACTGGGGCAATCCGAAGGCTGAGGGAGCACGAACCAGGGTGAGGGTGCAGGAACTCGGGCAACCTGAGGGCTGAGGGTGCACAAACCAGGGTGAGGGTGCAGGAACTGGGGTAATCCGAAGGGCTGAGGGTGCAGAAACAAGGGTGAGGGTGCAGGAACTGGGGCAACCCGAGGGCTGAGGGTGCAGGAACAAGGGTGAGGGTGCAGGAACTGGGGCAACCCGAGGGCTGAGGGTGCAGGAACTGGGGTAATCCGAAGGGCTGAGGGTGCAGAAACAAGGGTGAGGGTGCAGGAACTGGGGCAACCCGAGGGCTGAGGGTGCAGGAACAAGGGTGAGGGTGCAGGAACTGGGGCAACCCGAGGGCTGAGGGTTCAGGAACTGGGGCAACCCGAGGGCTGAGGGCTCAGGAACTGGGGCAAACTGAGGGTGCAGGAACTGGGGCAATCGGAGGGCTGAGGGTTCAGGAACTGGGGAAATCTGAGGGCTAAGGGTGCAGAAACTGGGGCAATACGAGAGCTGAGGCTACAGAAACAAGTGAAGGTGCAGGAGCCGGGGCAATCCAAGGATTGAGGGTGCAGAAACAGAGGCGAGGGTGCAGGAGCCGGGGCAATCCAAGGACTGAGGGTGCAGAAACAGAGGCGAGGGTGCAGGAGCCGGGGCAATCCAAGGACTGAGGGTGCAGAAACAGAGGCGAGGGTGCAGGAGCCGGGGCAATCCAAGGACTGAGGGTGCAGAAACGGGCGAGGGTGCAGGAATCGGGGTGATCCGAGGGGCGAGGGTGCAGGAATCGGGGACAGAGGTAGGTGCCCTCGGTAGATAGGTAGGTGGCCCTGGGGTTCCAGGCTCGGGTAGGTGAACACACAGGACGCGGTGACCTCACGGCGAGGTCTCTGAGGCGCAGACAGGAGATAACGGGCGGCAGAGACGCACCTAACAATATAAACAACTTCCTGCTGAACTGGTGGAAAGGTCAGGAAAAGGAAAACAGAAAGTAAGCGGCGTGACTCACACATTGGGTAACAGTGTACAGTGCCAGCGGAGCGCGCAGCGGAAAACATGACTGCCTGCCCTATATATAGACATTGCGCAATGACAGGACCCTCCGCACACAACAGTCATGACAACTCGGCGGGAACACAACACCGACAAATACACAAGGTGACACACTCACCACCCACACTGCAATCCACATGAGGCTCCCGAGCCACCGGCAGGGGATCAGTGCGCTCTATGTACAGATAGATCATCAGAGACACAATATCCGGAATGGTGGGTCAGGATGGGAGCTCAGAACACGGAGCTTCCTACTCAGTACAAGGCACCAGCAGCCTCCCCCCTCCCAGTGGTATTGTCCCCCCTCCCCCTCCCGATGGTATTGTCCCCCCTCCCCCATCCGGTGGTATTGTCCCCCCTCCCCGCTGGTATTGTCCCCCCTCCCCCTCCCGGTGGTATTGTCCCCCCTCCCCCTCCCGGTGGTATTGTCCCCCCCTCCCCCATCCCGGTGGTATTGTCCCCCCTCCCCCTCCCGGTGGTATTGTCCCCCCTCCCCCTCCCGGTGGTATTGTCCCCCATCCCGGTGGTATTGTCCCCCCTCCCCTCCCAGTGGTATTGTCCCCCCTCCCCCATCCTGGTGGTATTGTCCCCCCTCCCCGCTGGTATTGTCCCCCCTCCCCTCCCGGTGGTATTGTCCCCCTCCCGGTGGTATTGTCCCCCCTCCCCATCCCGGTGGTATTGTCCCCCCTCCCCTTTCCTGGTGATATTGTCCCCCCTCCCAGTGGTATTGTCCCCCCTCCCCCCTCCCGGTGGTATTGTCCCCCCTCCCCCTCTGGGTGGTATTGTCCCCCCTCCCAGTGGTATCGTCCCCCCTCCCAGTGGTATTGTCCCCCCTCCCCCATCCCAGTGATATTGTCCCCCCTCCCAGGGGTATTATCCCCCTTCCCGGTGGTATTGTCCCCCCTCCCAGTGGTATTGTCCCCCTCCCCCATCCCGGTGGTATTGTCCCCCCTCCCCCCATCCCGATGGTATTGTCCCCCCTCCCCCATCCCGATGGTATTGTCCCCCCTCCCCCATCCCGGTGGTATTGTCCCCCCTCCCCCTCCCCGGTGGTATTGTCCCCCCTCCCCCTCCCGGTGGTATTGTCCCCCCTCCCCCTCCCGATGGTATTGTCCCCCCTCCCCCTCCCGATGGTATTGTCCCCCTCCCGGTGGTATTGTCCCCCCTCCCAGTGGTATTGTCCCCCCTCCCCCTCCCAGTGGTATTGTCCCCCCTCCCCTTTCCTGATGATATTGTCCCCCCTCCCCCTCTGGGTGGTATTGTCCCCCCTCCCCCTCCCGGTGGTATTGTCCCCCCTCCCCCTCCCGGTGGTATTGTCCCCTCCCCCTCCCCCTCCCGGTGGTATTGTCCCCCCTCCCCCTCCCGGTGGTATTGTCCCCCCTCCCAGTGGTATTGTCCCCCCTCCCAGTGGTATTGTCCCCCCTCCCCCCATCCCAGTGATATTGTCCCCCCTCCCAGGGGTATTATCCCCCTTCCCGGTGGTATTGTCCCCCCTCCCAGTGGTATTGTCCCCCCTCCCAGTGGTATTGTCCCCCCTCCCAGTGGTATTGTCCCCCCTCCCCCATCCCGGTGGTATTGTCCCCCCTCCCCTTTCCTGGTGATATTGTCCCCCCTCCCAGTGGTATTGTCCCCCCTCCCCCCTCCCGGTGGTATTGTCCCCCCTCCCCCTCTGGGTGGTATTGTCCCCCTCCCAGTGGTATCGTCCCCCCTCCCAGTGGTATTGTCCCCCCTCCCCCATCCCAGTGATATTGTCCCCCCCTCCCCTTTCCTGGTGATATTGTCCCCCTCCCAGTGGTATCGTCCCCCCTCCCAGTGGTATTGTCCCCCCTCCCCCATCCCGGTGGTATTGTCCCCCCTCCCCTTTCCTGGTGATATTGTCCCCCCTCCCAGTGGTATCGTCCCCCCTCCCAGTGGTATTGTCCCCCCTCCCCCATCCCGGTGGTATTGTCCCCCCTCCCCTTTCCTGGTGATATTGTCCCCCCTCCCAGTGGTATTGTCCCCCCTCCCCCATCCCGGTGGTATTGTCCCCCCTCCCCCTTCCTGGTGATATTGTCCCCCCTCTGGGTGGTATTGTCCCCCCTCCCCCTCCCAGTGGTATTGTCCCCCCTCCCCCTCCCGGTGGTATTGTCCCCCCTCCCCCTCCCGGTGGTATTGTCCCCCCTCCCCCTCCCAGTGGTATTGTCCCCCCTCCCCCTCCCGGTGGTATTGTCCCCCCTCCCTCCTGCTGTGAAGCAAAGTGCTGAATGTGCCCTTCACTGATCGCTCAGTGATTACCTAAATTGATCGCTCACCACCCTGTACAGTCCACCCCCCCCCCCCCACACACACACACACTGCTGGAACAACAAGTCCCAGCATGCCCTGCAGTGTGCAGTACCAGTGACAGGGCCTCTTCCTCGCCTGAAATGGGGTTAGGATGCGGATTGCGCAGATCAGACCAGATATCGGTTACAGGAACATCGATCGGCACTGCAACACGATCAGACCGAACGCAGCACCGCGGGGGGGGGGGGGGGAACGCAGATTTCCCGATGTCTGCCCGTGTACCCGAGACAATGGCAACACCACAGATCTGCCCCACCCAACAAGGGGTTAATGGCGGGAGTCACATTCCCCATCTGGTTGTCCACAGAGATCCCTCACTGCTGACCCACAGAGCTGACAATCATGTTCTTCACTGACACCAACCACCATCATCTCCCCAACACAACCACCATCACCTCCGCACCCCAACACAACCGCCATCACCTCCGCACCCCAACACAACCGCCATCACCTCCGCACCCCAACACAACCGCCATCACCTCCGCACCCCAACACAACCGCCATCACCTCTCCACCCCAACACAACCGCCATCACCTCCGCACCCCGACACAACCGCCATCACCTCCGCACCCCGACACAACCGCCATCACCTCTCCACCCCAACACAACCGCCATCACCTCTCCACCCCAACACAACCGCCATCACCTCCGCACCCCAACACAACCGCCATCACCTCTCCACCCCAACACAACCGCCATCACCTCCGCACCCCGACACAACCGCCATCACCTCCACACCCCAACACAACCGCCATCACCTCTCCATCCCGACACAACCGCCATCACCTCCGCACCCCAACACAACCGCCATCACCTCCGCACCCCAACACAACCGCCATCACCTCTCCACCCCAACACAACCGCCATCACCTCTCCACCCCAACACAACCGCCATCACCTCCGCACCCCGACACAACCGCCATCACCTCCGCACCCCAACACAACCGCCATCACCTCTCCACCCCAACACAACCGCCATCACCTCCGCACCCCGACACAACCGCCATCACCTCCGCACCCCAACACAACCGCCATCACCTCTCCATCCCAACACAACCGCCATCACCTCCGCACCCCAACACAACCGCCATCACCTCCGCACCCCAACACAACCGCCATCACCTCTCCACCCCGCCACAACCGCCATCACCTCTCCACCCCGACACAACCGCCATCACCTCTCCACCCCGCCACAACCGCCATCACCTCTCCACCCCGACACAACCGCCATCACCTCTCCACCCCGACACAACCGCCATCACCTCCCCACCCCGCCACAACCGCCATCACCTCCCCAACACAACCGCCATCACCTCTCCACCCCAACACAACCGCCATCACCTCTCCACCCCAACACAACCGCCATCACCTCTCCACCCCGACACAACCGCCATCACCTCTCCACCCCGACACAACCGCCATCATCTCTCCACCCCAACACAACCGCCATCACCTCTCCACCCCAACACAACCGCCATCACCTCCACACCCCAACACAACCGCCATCACCTCCCCACCCCAACACAACCGCCATCACCTCCACACCCCAACACAACCGCCATCACCTCCCCACCCCAACACAACCGCCATCATCTCCACACCCCAACACAACCGCCATCACCTCCCCACCCCAACACAACCGCCATCACCTCTCCACCCCAACACAACCGCCATCACCTCTCCACCCCAACACAACCGCCATCACCTCCCCACCCCAACACAACCGCCATCACCTCCGCACCCCAACACAACCGCCATCACCGCCGCACCCCAACACAACCGCCATCACCTCCACACCCCAACACAACCGCCATCACCTCTCCACCCCAACACAACCGCCCTCATCTCCGCACCCCAACACAACCGCCATCACCTCCGCACCCCAACACAACCGCCATCACCTCCGCACCCCAACACAACCGCCATCACCTCCCCACCCCGACACAACCGCCATCACCTCCCCACCCCGACACAACCGCCATCACCTCTCCACCCCGACACAACCGCCATCACCTCTCCACCCCGACACAACCGCCATCACCTCTCCACCCCGACACAACCGCCATCACCTCTCCACCCCGACACAACCGCCATCACCTCTCCACCCCGACACAACCGCCATCATCTCTCCACCCCGACACAACCGCCATCACCTCTCCACCCCGACACAACCGCCATCACCTCTCCACCCCGACACAACCGCCATCATCTCTCCACCCCAACACAACCGCCATCACCTCCGCACCCCAACACAACCGCCATCACCTCCGCACCCCAACACAACCGCCATCACCTCCGCACCCCAACACAACCGCCATCACCTCCCCACCCCAACACAACCGCCATCATCTCCGCACCCCAACACAACCGCCATCACCTCCGCACCCCAACACAACCGCCATCACCTCCGCACCCCAACACAACCGCCATCACCTCTCCACCCCAACACAACAGAATGAACAATGCAGAATGAGAATAATAGAATCTTCCTCCTCAGTATATGAATATATATATACACACACCCCATCCACAATGACACCACCACTTCTGCCCACTATAATCTGCCATCAGGGGCCCAGGGCCACACAGGGGGGAGCACTAGACCACACAAAGTGCCACCCCGTCCTCCATGACACCACCACTTATGGCACAATGCTCCGCCCACTATACTGTGGGATCAGGGGCCCAGGGCCCATATGGAGGGGGGAATCTCCACACCACGCACAGTGCCACCTCATCCTCCATGACACCACCAATTCCTATACAATGCTCTGCCCACTATACTCTGCAATCAGGGGCCTGGGGCCACACGGGAGGAAGGGGGGGGATCCCTAGACCACACAAAGCACCACCCTATCCTCCATGACACCACCCACTTCCTGCACAATGCTCCGCCCACTACACGCTGCAATCAGGGGCCCAGGGACACACGGGGGGAGCTCTAGACCACACAAAGCACCACTCCATCCTCCATGACACCACTTTCTGCAGAATGCTCTGCTCACTATACTCTGCCATCAGGGGCCCGGGGCCACACAGGGGGGAGCTCTAGACCGCACACGGCCGGGTACACGCTGTGTACAATTCAACATCCCAATGGCGGTACAAAGAGGACACGCTGGGATACATTGTACCACATCGCCCCGCCCCCGTGTGAATGAGGCCCTCCGTCAGTCCTGGTACAGAAGAGCTCAGACTGGGGGAGGGAGAAGCAGCCAATCAGGGGTGCTACAGTGTAAGAAGCATTCTGATAGGAGAGAGCAGAGTGACAGATGAGCGGCTTCTCCTTTCACTGTCCAATCACAGGCTGGGGGCGGGACAAGACCTGTATGTGCTACTGAACTGCAGAAGAGAAACATTCGGCCTCCTGTCTCAGGGGTGCTGTATAGCAGAGCTGTGCAAATCTCAGGACTGGATGGAAGGACACATCCCCCATACATACTGGTTTACCCGGAGTTCAGGACTGACGCCGATTGGCTGACTCCATGACGCAACGTCCATCTACAGCCCCGCCCTGAAAACAACCATTACAGCTCCGCACACCCGGATGGGGCGAGAACGCCCAGCAGTGTCACTGTATTCCTGTGCCCACCTGGGGGGGATGGGTGTGACAACAGGAAGTGTGAGCAAATCTCTCCAATGGGGACACAAGTCCAGGTCTGGCCCTCCCCTGCTCCAATCCATCATGATCTTCCTCAAAGAGGACCAGTCACTGACCGACAGCGACTCCCCCTGACGTGTCACAGCGCACAGGACCGCCAAGAAGCCATCTCCATGTCATCAGTCTGCTGCAGGCAGGAGGAGGCATTTCCTCAGTCTCCCCCCCATGTTGTCATGTTACAATGTATCCCCCCCCATGTTGTCATGTTACAATGTATCCCCCCCCATGTTGTCATGTTACAATGTATCCCCCCCCATGTTGTCATGTTACAATGTATTGGATTTGGGTCTGGACTGTGACTGGGCCATTCTAACCCATGAAGATGCTTTGATCGGAACCATTCCATTGTAGCTCTGGCTGGATGTTTCGGGTCGTTGTCCTGCTGGAAGGTGAACCTCCGCCCCGGTCTCAGGTCTTCTGCAGACTCTGCATTTGGCTCCATCCATCTTCCCATCAACTCTGACCAGCTTCCCTGGCCCTGCTGAAGAAAAGCATCCCCACCACATGATGCTGCCACCACCATGTTTCACAGTGGGGATGGTGTGTTCAGGGGGATGGGCAGTGTTCGTTTTCCCCCACACATGACATTTTACTTTTAGGCCGTAAAGTCCCATGTTGGTCTCCTCTGAGCAGAGCCCCTTCTTACACATGTTTGCTGTGTCCCCCACATGATGTTGCCACCACCATGTTTCACAGTGGGGATGGTGTGTTCAAGGGGATGGGCAGTGTTAGTTTTCCCCCACACATGACATTTTACTTTTAGGCCGTCAAGTCCCATGTTGGTCTCCTCTGACCAGAGCCCCTTCTTCCACATGTTTGCTGTGCCCCCCACATGGCTTCTCACAACCTGCAAATGGGACTTCTTATGGCTTTCCTCCAACAATGGCTTCTTCTTGTCACTCTTCCATAAAGGCCAGATTTGTGGAGTGAAGACTAATAGTCCTCCTGAGGACAGATTCTCCCCCCTGAGCTGTGATCTCTGCAGCTCCTCCAGAGTTCCCATGAGCCTCTTGGCTGCTTCTCTGATGAATGCTCTCCTTGCCCGGCCGGTCAGTTTAGGTGGACGGCCATGTCTTGGTAGGTTGGCAGTTGTGCCGTACTCCTCCCATGTTCGGATGATGGATTGAACACAGTGCTCCGTGAGATGGGCAAAGCTTGGGAGATTTGTTTATAACCTAACCCTGCTTTACACTTCTCCACAACTTTATCCCTGACCTGTCTGGTGTGTTCCTTGGCCTTCATGATGCTGATTGGTCACTAATGTTCTCTAACAAACCTCTGAGGGCTTCACAGAACAGCTGGATTTATAATGAGATCACATGACACACAGGGGGACTCTATGTACTAATCAGGGGACTTCTGAAGGCAATTGGTTCCACTAGATTGTAGTTAGGGGTGTCAGAGTAAAGGGGGCTGAATACAAATGTCGCCACACTTCTCACAGATTATTGTCACAAATGTTGGAAACCATTTCTCATCTTCCTTCCACTTCACAATTATGGGCCACTTTGTGTCGTCCCATCACATCCAATCCCGAGAAATACACTGTAACATGACAACATGGGGGGGGGGGGGGGGAGACATTGTAACATGACAACATGGGGGGGGAGACATTGTAACATGACAACATGGGGGGGGGGGGGGGAGACATTGTAACATGACAACATGGGGGGGGAGGGGGAATACATTGTAACATGACAACTGGGGGGGAGACATTGTAACATGACAACATGGGGGGGGGGGGGAATACATTGTAACATGACACCATGGGGGGGGGGGGAGACATTGTAACATGACAACATGGGGGGGAATACATTGTAACATGACAACACAGGGGCATTTCAGGGGGGTGAAGACTTTTCTAAGTCTCTGTATAC
>NW_028319803.1:0-86736 GCF_062004578.1 Staurois parvus
ACAGGGCAAGTGCGACAAATGCGCCAAAGTAGCTCCTTTTATTGGCAGCGAGCTTCACGCATTTTTGTAAGGCGAGTTTTTCACGCCTTTTGTTGCGCAACAAAATGTGTGACTGCTAAACGCATTTGGTTGGCCATTCGGAATTAATCGGCGCTGCAAGCACGATGCGCATTTTGGTGCATTGTTTGCGCGTTTCTGGAACACGAAGATGTGAATGGGGGGGGGGGGGTGCTAAGATTTTGGCACAGTTCACCTGCAGCATTGTTGCAGATTTCCGCACCGCAGGTGACCGCTGCGGGGAAGTGTGAATGAGACCCATAGAAATCCATTGCTTCCTGTCTGCCGTTGCAGAGAGCTGCGTTTTTCGGATGCAGAAGACGCAGCTCTCTTCTATAGTGTGAATGGGCCCTAAAAGCATGAAATAAAATGGTTTCAATGTTTCTAAATGTTACAAAGTGTATCGGCTGCAATATAAGAGCTGAAAAAAAACTCATTGTGTCACTTTTTTTTTTTTTTTTCGTTTTTTGGACCCTGGGAGAGCTTATTAACAGGGGCAGACTGACCATTGGGGAACTCAGGCACTGCCCGAGGGCCCAGGGTCAGTGGGGGGCCCCATGAGATGCCCCTGGTACCTTTCATAGGCTTTTGTGGGTGTGGTTTGAGTGTGGGAGAGGACACAGGGGGCCCATGATGCCCTATTGCCCGGGGGCCCCATGAGTTGTCAGTCTGGCCCCTGATCCGGAGTTTTTATTTGTACACAGAGCAGACATTTCAGATACAATGTAACAGAAGGCAGATCCCCATAGAGAACCATCCGGCTTCACCGTCCACGAATCTCACCGCCGGTGACGGTGAACTGAGGTTGCTATGGGTTACTGAACCTCGCACCCCATGGTCAGTAGGGGGCCCCATGAGATGTCCCTGGTACCTTTCATAGGCTTTCTTGGGTGTGGTTTGAGTGTGGGTGAGGACACAGGGGCCCCATGATGCCCTTTTACCCGGGGGCCCCATGAGTTCTCAGTCCGCCCCTGCTCATTAATATGCAAATGAGGGTCAAAGAGACCCAGACAGATTTAGCGGTGCAGTGAGGTGCAGCGCGGACCAGGAGCGTTCAGCGAGATCCGGGAAATCTGGTATCCCCAATACTGAATCTATTCCCACCTCCCGTCATGGTCTTGGACAATCAGCATCCGCCTTGACACATTTCATGACACCGCAGTGATTGGATGAGGGTGACTGAGCTAGCCGCGCATCTCTAGGTTCCAGACCTTCATCTGAATGGAGGAAGCCGCTTGGACCAGAGGTGAGCCGCCTCCGACATCAGAGAGCGCGTCCGGCCGAGTGTGACTAACCGCCGCCAGCCATACAATCTGTTTGCGACAATGAGAAACGCACAGACGTGTGCGGCAGGCGAAGCGCTCATAAAGGTGAGCGTGACGTTTAAATATTCGTGAGACAAAAAGAAGTCGGTGCTTCCAGAGATATTTTAAGGTTTTGAAGAAAAAAAAAAAGCGCAACATTTGCGAAAAAGGAAGCAAACAAGCGTCAGATTTCAGCAAGACGTAAACAACATCTTGCGATTCCTGGAATGTCTGCCGTATTGTTGGCAGAGCGGCTCTGGAGAGATTCGGCGTTGGCTTCGCAGCGCATTCATCTCCTCGCAGCCCGAGGACATCTTAAATTGAGGCATTTAGGATCGCGTTCGTCCGCCAGACGGTTCGATGATTTAGCAGCGCTGACGTCACGGGAGCGAAGAGGCGTCTGCCAGGAACAGAGGGGGGATTATTAGGACAAAACTGGGGGCAATGAGAAATGTGCGCAGCCTCTGACATTGGCGATAACGCAGCAATTCATTTCAGGCGCACTTTGGGACTTTGGTTTAATGAGGCGGCGTGAAGAGGGGGCGAGGAGGCGCGAGGTCCAGTAACCCATAGCAACCTCAGTTCACCGTCACCGGCGGTGAGATTCATGGACGGTGAAGCCGGATGGTTCTCTATGGGGATCTGCCTTCTGTTACATTGTATCTGAAATGTCTGCTCTGTTTACAAATAAAAACTCCGGATCTGGACAAAGGTGAGAAGACGGCGGAGACCCTCAATGGCGGAATGACCCCCAACATACCAACCTGAGGGCCAGAGATAGAGACTGGAGGAAACTGTTCACAACATATCAGAGAGAGTGTTAGAGATGGAGGGGGGAGACAGGGTGGGGGAGAAGAGAGAGCGGGAGATATATAGAGAGGGGGAGATAGAGAGAGAGAGGGGGGGGAGATATATAGATAGGGGGAGATAGAGAGAGAGGGGGGGAGATATATAGAGAGGGGGAGATATATATAGAGAGGGGGGGGGAGATATATAGAGAGGGGGAGATATATATAGAGGGGGAGATATATAGAGAGGGGGAGATAGAGAGAGGGGGGGGGATATAGAGGGAGTGTTGGAGATGGAGGGGGGGAGACAGGGTGGGGGAGAGAAAGTGGGGGGGGGGATTTAGAGGAGGAGAGAAAAAAAAGGGAGGAAGAGAGAGATGAGAGGTTGGGGAGATATAGAGAAGAGGGGATATATATAGAGAGAGGGATATATACATAGAGAGGGGGGATAGAGGGGAAGATGTATAGAGAGAGAAGGGGATAGAGAGAGGGAGAGATAGAGAGGGGGGAAGATATATATAGAGAGGGGGGATAGAGAGAGAGGGAGATATAGAGAGGGGGAGATACTGTATATGTAGAGAGGGGGGATAGAGAGAGGTGGCAATATATACAGAGAGAGGGAGATATATAGAGAGGGGGGATAAAGAGAGAGAGGAGGGGATATAGAGAGGGAGAGATAGAGAGAGGGGGAGATATATATAGAGAGGGGGGATAGAAAGAGAGGGAGATATAGAGAAGGAGAGATAGAGGGGAAGATATATATAGAGAGGGGGGGGTAGAGAGAGGGGGAGATATATATAGAGAGGGGGTAGAGAGAGGGGGGGATATATAGAGAGAGGAGGGGATAGAGAGAGGGGAGATATATAGAGAGAGAGGAGGGGATAGAGAGAGAGAGAGGAGGGGATAGAGAGAGGAGGAGATATATATAGAGGGGGGATAGAGAGAGGGGGAGATATAGAGAGAGAGAGGAGAGAGAGAGAGACAGAGACACGAGGGGATAGAGGGAGAGGGGGGATAGAGAGAGAGCGGGAGAAAATAGAGAGGAGGCGATATAGAGAGGGGAAGATAGAGGGGGATAAATGGAGAGAGGAGGAGGTGGGGGAGCATAGAGGGGAGGAAAGAGGGAGTGAGAAAAAAATAAAATGGGGAGCTGGGAGAGGTAACCAAAGGGGGGAGGGGAGAAAAGGAAAAAGGAGAGGGGGATAAGAGAAACAGAAAGGGGAGAAGGGCTGGAGAGACGGGAGGGGGAGAGAGAGTAATAAAGGGTGAGAGAGAGGAGAGGGAAGGGGGAGGGAGGAACTGAAGGGAGAACAGGGAAAAGAGAGAGAAGTAGGGGGAAATGGGAGGGGGGGGGGGGGGTGGCTAGGGAAAAGAAAGAGGGATGGGGAAGAGAGAGAAGGGACATTGGGTAACAGAGGAGAAGAGAGAAATAGAGGGGGAGAGGGAAGGGAGAGAGTGGGGAGGGGGGGGGTAGAAAAGAGAGAGAAGGGAGGGATGCAGGGAGTAGTAGAGAAGGGGAGGGAGAGACAGTAGAGAGGGAGGGATGGGGGGGGAGGAGAAGAAAGGGAGAGAAGATAACAGAGGAGAGAAGGATGACAATGGGAGGAGGGGGGGGGGGCAGACTCCTCCAGGGATCAGTACATAGATGCATAGAAGACAGTTGGATTATAAACACATTTAGGATCTCAGCCGCCGTTGTCACCACAATATGGGATCAGCCCAATCCCCGGATCCCCGGATCCCCGGATCCCCGAATCCCTCAGCTTATCAACTACCAAACACACGGAGACGTCTGCCCGCAGCGCTGGAATGATACGCGACGTCTGAACGCGTCTTCTTCTTCTTCTACAATTTCCTCTCTATGACGGATCTCACCGCCTCGCCCGCACACCGACAGTGCAAAGAGCAACAACCCATAGCAACCAATCAGATGTCAGCATTGTTAGAGAGCCAGAAGTCCATTGAACGATGACTGATGATGGGTTGCTATGGGTTACTGCACTTTACCTCGTGGAAAAAAAAGTATCAAATATGTTAATAAACTGCCAACCTTTTTTATTTATACAAAGGAAATGAAACAACAGCTAATGGGGTGGACATTAGCCAATGACTATGGCACTTGGTCTGGTTATTAGCCAATGACTATGGCACTTGGTTTGGTTATTAGCCAATGACTATGGCGCTTGATCTGGTTATTAGCCAATGACTATGGCACTTGGTTTGGTTATTAGCCAATGACTATGGCACTTGGTTTGAACATTAGCCAGTGACTATGGCACTTGGTCTGGTTATTAGCCAATGACTATGGCACTTGGTCTGGTTATTAGCCAATGACTATGGCACTTGGTTTGGTTATTAGCCAATGATTATGGCACTCGATCTGGTTATTAGCCAATGACTATGGCACTTGGTTTGAACATTAGCCAGTGACTATGGCACTTGATCTGGTTATTAGCCAATGACTATGGCACTTGGTTTGAACATTAGCCAGTGACTATGGCACTTGGTCTGGTTATTAGCCAATTACTTTGGCACTTGGTCTGGTTATTAGCCAATGACTATGGCACTTGGCTTGTTTATTAGCCAATAACTATGGCACTTGGTCTGGTTGTTAGCCAATGACTATGGCACTTGGTTTGAACATTAGCCAATGATTATGGCACTTGGTCTGGTTATTAGCCAATGACTATGGCACTTGGTTTGAACATTAGCCAATGATTATGGCACTTGGTCTGGTTATTAGCCAATGATTATGGCACTCGATCTGGTTATTAGCCAATGACTATGGCACTTGGTTTGAACATTAGCCAGTGACTATGGCACTTGATCTGGTTATTAGCCAATGACTTTGGCACTTGGTCTGGTTATTAGCCAATGACTATGGCACTTGGCTTGTTTATTAGCCAATGACTATGGCACTTGGTCTGGTTGTTAGACAATTACTTTGGCACTTGGTCTGGTTATTAGCCAATGACTATGGCACTTGGTTTGGTTATTAGCCAATGACTATGGCACTTGGTCTGGTTATTAGCCAATGACTATGACACTTGGTTTGAACATTAGCCAATGACTATGGCACTTGGTCTGGTTATTAGCCAATGACTATGACACTTGGTTTGAACATTAGCCAATGACTATGGCACTTGGTCTGGTTATTAGCCAATGACTATGGCACTTGGTTTGAACATTAGCCAATGACTATGGCACTTGGTCTGGTTATTAGCCAATGACTATGGAACTTGCAGTCCCTCATCAGCTTCTCCCAAAGGTGGCAACTGGAATAATCAGCTTCCTTGAACCCTTTCTATGTCCCTGGAGGCTGGAGAGCCACTTCTAGACATGAAGTGCCATTATTACAGCTTCAGAAACGTCTCCATCAATGAGACCAGCCCTGAAATCCTCCACAAATATTATTATCTGCTCTTTGCCACTTGAAGGGGCAGCAATTAATTACTAAGCATTGAAAGCACCGAATATCCTCCCAGACTGAGCCTAGCTGGGATTGGTCATTTGAGGGCCTTCAGCAGTGGAGGAACCACAAGTCCCAGCATGACCTGCCATTCAACCAAGGCAAGACGGTAGGTCAATTCGGCAGCTTTCTAAGAGCTCATTCACTCAGCCTTCACCGCCCCTCTGAAAAGTGATCAACAACTGACAGGCGGGTGGGAGGCAATCTGTTGCCGTCTCACAGTACGTTTTAACCCCTGAAAAGCCCACATCACCGCAACTGCAAACGTGGGCATTGGACGCAGTTGCAGGGCGGTTGTGGCCCTGTTCACTCGAATGGAAAACTGGCCGTGACATGGGGTGTCATTTTGCTGAGGGTGAGGCAAGCGTACAACTCCGTCTGGCCGCCATTGCAGTTTAATATAGGGTGGTAAAAGCGCAGCTCACACAACTATATTTACCACCGCCTGGCCACCTAAGTTAACAAGCTGTTAGGGTGCAGCGCCTTGGAGCGCTTCCCGTTGCTGGAAAGGAAGCTGAGATGTTTTTCAGCACCATGGACAGCTCCACTTCCTGAATCCTACAGACTTGTATGAGGCTGAGCCCCCTGAAAGAGCCCAAAGAACATCTCTGACTTCTGAATCTGACATTCACCCAACATTCTCTGCAGGTGAATCTCCTAGATCCATTACATGCCAATGATTGATTCTCCACTAGAGCACAGACCCCCCCAAGTAACCCCCAAATGCAATACCTAGTATTCCAGTATAACCAGTAACACATTGTGCGCAAATGCTTTTCAATAATTAAAAAATATTTCTTGATTAGGACCCCAAGTGCTAAAATGCAAAACTCTTGAAATTACTTTTCCAAGCAGAAACCCAGCCCCCCCCCCCCCACCCTCCAGTTTCAGGTTCCACCAGTAGAAAACCAATGCTGTAAGAGGGGCGCCCAACCATAACCAACCCTTCATCCAACACCCAGAAAGAGGGGCACCCAACCATAATTAACCCTTCATCCAACGCCCAGAAAGAGGGGCACCCAACCGTAATTGACCCTTCATCCAACACCCAGAAAGAGGGGCACCCAACCATACCCAACCCTTCATCCAACACCCAGAAAGAGGGGCACCCAACCATAATTAACCCTTCATCCAACGCCCAGAAAGAGGGGCACCCAACCGTAATTGACCCTTCATCCAACACCCAGAAAGAGGGGCGCCCAACCATACCCAACCCTTCATCCAACACCCAGAAAGAGGGGCACCCAACCATAACCAACCCTTCATCCAACACCCAGAAAGAGGGGCACCCAACCATAACCAACCCTTCATCCAACACCCAGAAAGAGGGGCACCCAACCATAACCAACCCTTCATCCAACACCCAGAAAGAGGGGCACCCAACCGTAATTAACCCTTCATCCAATACCCAGAAAGAGGGGCACCCAACCGTAATTAACCCTTCATCCAACACCCAGAAAGAGGGGCACCCAACCGTAATTAACCCTTCATCCAACACCCAGAAAGAGGGGCACCCAACCGTAATTAACCCTTCATCCAACACCCAGAAAGAGGGGCACCCAACCGTAATTAACCCTTCATCCAACACCCAGAAAGAGGGGCACCCAACCATAATTAACCCTTCATCCAACACCCAGAAAGAGGGGCACCCAACCATAATTAACCCTTCATACAATGCCCAGACAGAGGGACAACTAACCGTAATCAGCCCTTCATTCAACTCTCAGGAAGAGGGGCACCCACCCATAATTAACCCTTCATCCAATGCACAGAAAGAGGGGCACCCAACTATAATTAACCCTTCATCCAATGCCCAGAAAGAGGGGCACCCACCCATAATTAACCCTTCATCCAATGCACAGAAAGAGGGGCACCCAACCATAATTAACCCTTTATCCAATGCCCGAAATAGGGGCACCCAACTGTAATTAGCCCTTCGTCCAATGCCCAGAAAGATTGGCACCCAGCCGTAATTAACCCTTCATCCAACACCCAGACAGAGGGACAACTAACCGTAATCAGCCCTTCATTCAACTTTCAGGAAGAGGGGCACCCAACCATAATTAACCCTTCATCCAACGCCCAGAAAGAGGGGCATCTAACCATAATCAACTCAACCAACGCCCAGAAAGAGGGCCACCTAACTGTAATCAACCCTTCATCCAATGCCCAGAAAGAAGGGCACCCAACTGTAATTAACCCTTCATCCAACACCCAGAAAGAGGAGCACCCAACCATAATTAACCCTTCATCCAATGCCCAGAAAGAGGGGCACCCAACCATAATTAACCCTTCATCCAATGCCCCAAAAGAGGGGCACCCAGCTGTAATTAGCTCTTCATCAAACGCCCAGAAAGAGGGGCACCCAACTATATTTACCCTTTATACAACACCCAGAAAGAGGGGCACCCATCTATATACAACCCTTCATCTAATTCCCAGGAAGAGGGGCACCCAACCATAATTAACCCTTCATCTAATGCCCAGAAAGTGGGGCACCCAACTATATTTAACCCTTTATCCAACACCTAGAAAGAGGGGCACCCATCTATATTTAACCCTTTATCTAATGCCCAGGAAGAGGGGCACCCAACCGTAATTAACCCTCCATCCAATGCCCAGGAAGAGGGACGCCCAACTGTAATTAACCTTTCATCCAATGCCCAAAAGGAGAGGTACCCAACCGTAATTAACCCTTCATCCAATTCCCCGAAAGAGGGACACCCAACTGTAATTAACCCTTCATCCAATGCCCCGAAAGAGGGGCACCCAACTGTAATTAACCCTTCATCCAATGCCCAGAAAGAGGGGCACCCAACTGTAATTAACCCTTCATCCAATGCCCCGAAAGAGGGGCACCCAACTGTAATTAACCCTTCATCCAATGCCCAGAAAGAGGGGCACCCATCTATATTTAACCCTTTATCTAATGCCCAGGAAGAGGGGCACCCAACCGTAATTAACCCTCCATCCAATGCCCAGGAAGAGGGACGCCCAACTGTAATTAACCCTTCATCCAATGCCCCGAAAGAGGGGCACCCAACTGTAATTAACCCTTCATCCAATGCCCCGAAAGAGGGACACCCAACTGTAATTAACCCTTCATCCAATGCCCAGAAAGAGTGGCACCCAACTATAATTAATACTTTACCCAACAACTAGAAACAAGAGCACCCAACCGTAATTAACCCTTCATCCAATTCCCCGAAAGAGGGGCACCCAACCGTAATTAACCCTTCATCCAACGCCCAGAAAGAGGGGCACCCAACCGTAATTAACCCTTCATCCAACGCCCAGAAAGAGGGGCACCCAACCGTAATTAACCCTTCATCCAACGCCCAGAAAGAGTGGCACCCAGCTGTAATTAACCTTTCATCCAACTCCTAGAAAGAGGGGCACCCAACCGTAATTAACCCTTCATCCAACTCCTAGAAAGAGGGGCACCCAACCGTAATTAACCCTTCATCCAACTCCTAGAAAGAGGGGCGCCCAACCGTAATTAACCCTTCATCCAACGCCCAGAAAGAGTGGCACCCAGCTGTAATTAACCTTTCATCCAACTCCTAGAAAGAGGGGCACCCAACCGTAATTAACCCTTCACCCAACAACCAGAAGGAAGGGCACCCAACCATAATTAACCCTTCACCCAACAACCAGAAGGAAGGGCACCCAACCATAATGAACCCTTTATCTGAAACCCAGAAAGAAGGGCACCCAATCATGATTAACTCTTTATCCAACTCCCAGAAAGAGGGGCACTCAACCATAATTAACCCTTTCACCAACGCCCAGGAAGAACATGCAAAGAACCAGAGAACGACCACAAGCTATTTCAGAGCAGACACAAAGCTTGAACAGTTTTCAGGCTCTTTACTCCCCAACCCCCCCACCCCCCTGAAAAAGACCACTCACCTTGATGCCGTCACTCCAGTGGGCTTCTGAGGGTCTTGGCACAGCGCAGCGAACTAGACTCTGAAATCCAGAGGAACCAAGGAGAAGAGACAGCCTCTTGTTTGTTTTCTTCTGAAGAAGGTGGACCTTGTGAAAAAGAAGGAAAAAACAGCAACAAGTGGCCCCTCCAAAACACCTCCCAGAGGCTCCTGGGGGCCACTGAAGAGCTACAGGGTGCAGTGAGACCTTCTAACCGATGTGTGGGTTGAAATCAGGCTGCCAATCCTGCTGGGTCTAGCAGTGGCACCCTCAGATCTTTTCTCGGGGAGGAAGGGGGTTCCCTAGAATGGCACAGATGATCCCTGGAAGTCTTGGCGAAGGGTTGATCAGCAACATGTGTGTATGAGGCGAGCAGGAGCAGCAGCCAGCAGCCAGAGGGGCTTGTCTGTCACCAGGGTGGGCTGTGCTCCTTCCAGAAGCCCACTGTATGCTGCACTCAGTGCCATAGCAGCCTGGGTGACCATCATCATCACCATCACAGACACTTTAGTCAGATAGGTAACCATAGAAACTCCTAGTATACACACTGCTCCGCTCAGTGCACCCCCCCCCCTCCTTTGCATCAGATCCCCCCCCCCCCCTTCCTTTTCCACAGCAGAAATGTATTTGGAAAGGCAATTAGAAACACTGTGACATCTGACAGTCAGTAATAAGTCATAACAAATAATTAAGTAACACTCAGTGACACCCAGACATCCAGGAATGAGATGAACGAAATCCGGTGACACCCAGACATCCAGGAATGAGATGAACGAAACCCAGTGACACCCAGACATCCAGGAATGAGATGAACGAAACCCAGTGACACCCAGACATCCAGGAATGAGATGAACGAAACCCAGTGACACCCAGACATCCAGGAATGAGATGAACGAAACCCAGTGACACCCAGACATCCAGGAATGAGATGAACGAAACCCAGTGACACCTAAGCATCCAGGAATGAGATGAACGAAACCCAGTGACACCCAGACATCCAGGAATGAGATGAACGAAACCCAGTGACACCCAGACATCCAGGAATGAGATGAACGAAACCCAGTGACACCCAGACATCCAGGAATGAGATGAACGAAACCCAGTGACACCCAGACATCCAGGAATGAGATGGACGAAACCCAGTGACACCCAGACATCCAGGAATGAGATGAACGAAACCCAGTGACACCCAGACATCCAGGAATGAGATGAACGAAACCCAGTGACACCCAGACATCCAGGAATGAGATGAACGAAACCCAGTGACACCCAGACATCCAGGAATGAGATGAACGAAACCCAGTGACACCCAGACATCCAGGAATGAGATGAACGAAACCCAGTGACACCCAGACATCCAGGAATGAGATGAACAAAACCCAGTGACACCCAGACATCCAGGAATGAGATGAACGAAACCCAGTGACACCCAGACATCCAGGAATGAGATGAACGAAACCCAGTGACACCCAGACATCCAGGAATGAGATGAACGAAACCCAGTGACACCCAGACATCCAGGAATGAGATGAACGAAACCCAGTGACACCCAAGCATCCAGGAATGAGATGAACAAAACCCAGTGACACCCAGACATCCAGGAATGAGATGAACGAAACCCAGTGACACCCAGACATCCAGGAATGAGATGAACGAAACCCAGTGACACCCAGGAATGAGATGAACGAAACCCAGTGACACCCAGACATCCAGGAATGAGATGAACGAAACCCAGTGACACCCAGGAATGAGATGAACGAAACCCAGTGACACCCAGACATCCAGGAATGAGATGAACGAAACCCAGTGACACCCAGACATCCAGGAATGAGATGAACGAAACCCAGTGACACCCAAGCATCCAGGAATGAGATGAACGAAACCCAGTGACACCCAGACATCCAGGAATGAGATGAACGAAACCCAGTGACACCCAGACATCCAGGAATGAGATGAACGAAACCCAGTGACACCCAGACATCCAGGAATGAGATGAACGAAACCCAGTGACACCCAGACATCCAGGAATGAGATGAACGAAACCCAGTGACACCCAAGCATCCAGGAATGAGATGAACAAAACCCAGTGACACCCAGACATCCAGGAATGAGATGAACGAAACCCAGTGACACCCAGACATCCAGGAATGAGATGAACGAAACCCAGTGACACCCAGGAATGAGATGAACGAAACCCAGTGACACCCAGACATCCAGGAATGAGATGAACGAAACCCAGTGACACCCAGGAATGAGATGAACGAAACCCAGTGACACCCAGACATCCAGGAAGGAGATGAACGAAACCTATCGGGGGGGTGTCAAGAGTATCGCACTGCTCTTCTGCGTTCACACGCACACGGCGGAGCCTGATAGCGCCTCTCTATAGGAACACTGACAATACACATGATATACATACCTTCAATGAGTTTGGGGGAGGGGGGGTGTACATGAGACAGAATGGGGGGGGGATAGGGAATATATTATACCGCGCATGCATATATAATACCCATCCTCTATCACAATGGACTTGCTGGAACTTTACAAGTCTGCCATGAATTCCTGACAGAGGTTAGTCTGCAGGGCCGTGGATAAGGGGGTACCACAAGTCTCCTGTACGGGGCCCAGGCTGGCAGAGGGGCCCGGGCAGCCGGGAGAATTGGATGTTGGCAGGGAGGGTGATCAGCATAACAGGGGAATGGGGGGGGGGGGGAATCCCCTGTATGGCCCTCTCTGCAGCAGCTGAAAGCTGCTTCTCCTCTCCCAGCTGCTGCAGGGAGAGCCACACGGGGGATCGGTTCCAGTAATTGAAAGCTGCTTCTCCTCTCCCAGCTGCTGCAGGAAGAGCCACACGGGGGATCGGTTCCAGTAATTGAAAGCTGCTTCTCTTCTTCCAGCTGCTGCAGGGAGAGCCACACAGGGGATCGGTTCCAGTAATTGAAAGCTGCGTCTTCTCTCCCAGCTGCTGCAGGGAAAGCCATATGGGGGATCGGTTCCAGTAATTGAAAGCTGCGTCTTCTCTCCCAGCTGCTGCAGGGAGAGCCACACAGGGGATCGGTTCCAGTAATTGACAGCTGCTTCTCCTCTCCCAGCTGCTGCAGGGAGAGCCATACAGGGGATCGGTTCCAGTAATTGACAGCTGCTTCTCCTCTCCCAGCTGCTGCAGGAAGAGCCACACGGGGGATCGGTTCCAGTAATTGACAGCTGCTTCTCTTCTTCCAGCTGCTGCAGGGAGAGCCACACAGGGGATCGGTTCCAGTAACTGAAAGCTGCGTCTTCTCTCCCAGCTGCTGCAGGGAGAGCCATACAGGGGATCGCTTCCAGTAATTGACAGCTGCTTCTCCTCTCCCAGCTGCTGAAGGGAGAGCCATACAGGGGATCGGTTCCAGTAATTGCCCCCCCCCCCATCCGCCGCACCCATCACTCTCCCTGTGCACCATACGTTTCTCCCTGCTGCCCAGACCCCCCCGGGTCCTTCAGGAAGGACAGTGAGAGAACGGTCCGGTAAATACATCACATTTACCAGCCCCTTCCTCTCCTGAATGAACACAATGAGTGATCTGTACCGATCACTCACTGTGTTCATTCAGAAAAGCAGCCTAGTAAACTGTGGTTTTTTTTAAAGAGGGGGGGCTGTCAGGTTGGCTGTATGGGGCCCCGTGGTTTCTAACAGCAGCCCTGTTAGTCCGGCCCCATGAAGACACACAGAAACGCGCACTTCCTGCGCACGTTCCCCGAAGCGTGCATTGCGCTTGTAGGGCCACTGTTTATTAATAACAACGCAAACGCACGGCAAAACACGCAAAACAAATGTGCATTGCACAGACACGCCCACAAATGGCGCAGGAGCGACGCTGGAATCCAAGTGAACAGGCTGCTCTGTGCTGAAGGGCGAAAAAAATGCCAGGAAAAATGAATACATTGAAACTCTCCGTATATAAAGCCGTATTCTCTCAGACTGTACATTGTAACTTTGTAGAAGTAGGAGGAGGAGGCATTTCCTCAGTCTCCCCTCCCCCAGTGATCAGACTACATTGTAACTTTGTAGAAGGAGGAGGAGTCGTTTCCTCAGTCCCCTCCCCCCCAACAGTGATTGAGGCATTTCAGGAAAATAACACATCATGGCCACTAGGTAGAGCTGATGCTCATTGAACAAAAATCACATTACAAACATATGGCAAGCATTCGAGGGGGGCCCTGTGATTGGTTGAGACATCTCCATGATACTGTATGTACCCCCCGAGGTGTGATGGTTCCTGTACATGAATCCAGAATAACCAGCAAAATGTCATCATCTGAACTTTCTGTTCATCCGCCCAACAGGTCTGAGCTGCAGCACCGCGCCGGTTTCCTCCTCCTCCTCCTCCTGTGTGTTTGCCACACGAACCCTCGAGGGACGTTTCCTTCCCAGGAATATAAAATACAAAATGAACATTTATAATAATAATACAGAAAACATGTTGTAATAATATTGATACGGCGTGACGCCATTCGCTTCTCGCCGCCATTCGCTTCGTGCCGCCATTCGCTTCTCGCCGCCATTCGCTTCTCGCCGCCATTCGCTTCTCGCCGCCATTCGCTTCTCGCCGCCATTCGCTTCGTGCCGCCATTCGCTTCTCGCCGCCATTCGCTTCGTGCCGCCATTCGCTTCTCGCCGCCATTCGCTTCTCGCCGCCATTCGCTTCGTGCCGCCATTCGCTTCTCGCCGCCATTCGCTTCGTGCCGCCATTCGCTTCGTGCTGCCATTCGCTTCTCGCCGCCATTCGCTTCGTGCCGCCATTCGCTTCTCGCCGCCATTCGCTTCTCGCCGCCATTCGCTTCGTGCCGCCATTCGCTTCTCGCCGCCATTCGCTTCTCGCCGCCATTCGCTTCTCGCCGCCATTCGCTTCGTGCCGCCATTCGCTTCTCGCCGCCATTCGCTTCTCGCCGCCATTCGCTTCTCGCCGCCATTCGCTTTGTGCCGCCATTCGCTTCATGCCGCCATTCGATTCTCGCCGCCATTCGCTTCTCGCCGCCATTCGCTTCGTACCGCCATTCGCTTCTCGCCGCCATTCGCTTCGTGCCGCCATTCGCTTCTCGCCGCCATTTGCTTCGTACCGCCATTCGCTTCTTGCCGCCATTCGCTTCGTGCCGCCATTCGATTCTCGCCGCCATTCGCTTCTCGCCGCCATTCGCTTCTCTCCGTCATTCGCTTCTCGCCGCCATTCGCTTTGTGCCGCCATTCGCTTCTTGCCGCCATTCGCTTCGTGCCGCCATTCGCTTCGTGCCGCCATTCGTTTCTCAACGCCATTCGCTTTGTGCCGCCATTTGCTTGTTGTCGCTATTCGCTTCTTGCAGTCATTCGCTTCTTGCCGCCATTCGCTTCTTGCCGCCATTCATTTCTTGCCGCCATACGCTTCTCGCCGCCATTCGTTTCTCGACGCCATTCGTTTCTTGCCGCCATACGCTTCTCACCGCCATTAGTTTCTCGACGCCATTCGTTTCTCGCTGCCATTCTTTTCTCGCCGCCATTCGTTTCTCGCCGCCATTCGTTTCTCGCCGCCATTCGCTTCTTGCCGCCATTCGCTTCTCGCAGTCATTCGCTTCTCGCCGCCATTCGCATCGTTCCGCCGTTCGCTTCTCGCCGCCATTCGCATCGTTCCGCCGTTCGCTTCTCGCCGCCATTTGCATCGTTCCGCCGTTCGCTTCCATTGTTTTCTTTTTTCTTGCTAATTTGCAGTTGGTTGGAAGCCGACTAAAACAAAGAACACGACGTCTGACTTCCTTTTCTCTGGTCCTGCACAGCAACAAAGCAGCTAGAAAAAGGATTCAAAGAAAGAAAGAGAGAGAGAAGACTGTGACAAGCGGAGAGCGCTGATCAAAGTGGAGCTCTGGGTACAATATAACATGACATATATGTGATGCAGCGCGTCAGCAACATCGACCTCCCAGAGTCCTCCCTCTAACGTAGTTCATTTCCCTGATGATCCTGCCAGTAGATCTGTTGAGTCCGGAGGTGTGCGGTCCTTCAGTCGGAGGTGTGCGGTCCTTCAGTCGGAGGGGTGGGCTCCTTTATTTGGAGGTATGCGGTCAATCAGTCGGAGGCGTGCGGTCCTTCATTCGGAGGTGTGCGGTCCTTCAGTCGGAGGGGTGGGCTCCTTTATTTGGAGGTATGCGGTCCCTCAGTCGGAGGTGTGCGGTCCCTCAGTCGGAGGCGTGCGATCCTTCAGTCGGAGGTATGCGGTCCTTCAGTCGGAAGGGTGCGGTCCTTCAGTCGGAGGGGTGGGCTCCTTTATTTGGAGGTATGCGGTCCTTCAGTCGGAGGCGTGCGGTCCTTCAGTCGGAGGTGTGCTCTCCTACAGTCAGAGATGTGTGGTCCTTCAGTCGGAGGTGTGCGGTCCTTCAGTCGGAGGGGTGGGCTCCTTTATTTGGAGGTATGCGGTCAATCAGTCGGAGGCGTGCGGTCCTTCATTCGGAGGTGTGCGGTCCTTCAGTCGGAGGGGTGGGCTCCTTTATTTGGAGGTATGCGGTCCCTCAGTCGGAGGTGTGCGGTCCCTCAGTCGGAGGCGTGCGATCCTTCAGTCGGAGGTATGCGGTCCTTCAGTCGGAAGGGTGCGGTCCTTCAGTCGGAGGGGTGGGCTCCTTTATTTGGAGGTATGCGGTCCTTCAGTCGGAGGCGTGCGGTCCCTCAGTCGGAGGTGTGCGGTCCCTCAGTCGGAGGCGTGCGATCCTTCAGTCGGAGGTGTGCGGTCCTTCAGTCGGAAGGGTGCGGTCCTTCAGTGGGAGGTGTGCGGTCCTTCAGTGGGAGGTGTGCGGTCCTTCAGTCGGAGGCGTGCGATCCTTCAGTCGGAGGTTTGCGGTCCTTCAGTCGGAGGTGTGCGGTCCCTCAGTCGGAGGTGTGCGGTCCTTCAGTCGGAGGGGTGGGCTCCTTTATTTGGAGGTATGCGGTCAATCAGTCGGAGGCGTGCGGTCCTTCATTCGGAGGTGTGCGGTCCTTCAGTCGGAGGTGTGCGGTCCTTCAGTCGGAGGGGTGGGCTCCTTTATTTGGAGGTATGCGGTCCTTCAGTCGGAGGTGTGCGGTCCTTCAGTCGGAGGCGTGCGGTCCTTCAGTCGGAGGTGTGCGGTCCTTCAGTCGGAGGTGTGCGGTCCTTCAGTCGGAGGGGTGGGTTCCTTTATTTGGAGGTATGCGGTCCTTCAGTCGGAGGCGTGCGGTCCCTCAGTCGGAGGTGTGCGGTCCTTCAGTCGGAAGGGTGCGGTCCTTCAGTGGGAGGTGTGCGGTCCTTCAGTGGGAGGTGTGCGGTCCTTCAGTCGGAGGCGTGCGATCCTTCAGTCGGAGGCGTGCGATCCTTCAGTCGGAGGTGTGCGGTCCCTCAGTCGGAGGTGTGCGGTCCTTCAGTCGGAGGGGTGGGCTCCTTTATTTGGAGGTATGCGGTCAATCAGTCGGAGGCGTGCGGTCCTTCAGTCGGAGGTGTGCGGTCCTTCAGTCGGAGGTGTGCGGTCCTTCAGTCAGAGGCGTGCGATCCTTCAGTCGGAGGTGTGCGGTCCCTCAGTCGGAGGTGTGCGGTCCCTCAGTCGGAGGCGTGCGGTCCTTCAGTTGGAGCTGAGGAGTCAGAATGGGAAAAATTGAGGCCAATTCGGACAAATTTTTGGGAAAGTGAAGCTGGTAATTTTGCAGGGAAATCCCATTCGCCTAAATCCCTTTGCTCCTCCCTCCTCAGTATTGGGGGTGGGGCTCATGTTGGGGGGCAGTCAGTGGCAGTTGCGGTGTGATAACTGGAGAATGCATTCAATAAAAGTTAATTGAGCCAAAAACCACTAAAAACATCCTGGGCGACCGCCAAGCCCACAGACGTCCAATCGACAGTCGTCTAATCGAGCCCACAGACGTCCAATCAACAGAAGTCCAATTGAGCCCACAGACGTCCAATCGACAGATGTCCAATCGAGCCCACAGACGTCCAATCGACAGTCGTCCAATCGAGCCCACAGACGTCCAATCGACAGATGTCCAATCGAGCCCACAGACGTCCAATCAACAGAAGTCCAATTGAGCCCACAGACGTCCAATCGACAGATGTCCAATCGAGCCCACAAACGTCCAATCGAGCCCACAGACGTCCAATCCAGGCCGGCGATCTCGCATCTCTCTTCTCATGCTGCCAGATTCCAGAGAAAATGAAATACAAAGTTCCTGCGGGGGGCGCCGAGATCTGAAGAAGGAGCACAAGGAATACAAAATGTCAAATTCTACTCCTCCCAGGAGTCAGCTTTGCCGCAGCGTAGGTGGGCGATATGCTGGCGGGTGGGATTCTGTTCAGGAATTTGATCCTGTGACGGCCCTGGGATTCCATCCTATGGCGGCCCCGGGATTCCATCTTATGACAGCCCCCGGAATTCCCTCATGTGGTGGCCCCAGGATTCCTTCCTATGGCGGCCCCGGAATTCCATCTTATGACAGCCCCGGGATTCCATCCTATGGCAGCCCCGGGAATCCATCGTATGGCGGCCCCGGGAATCCATCGTATGGCGGCCCCGGGATTCCATTTTATGACAGCCCCGGGATTCCATTTTATGACAGCCCCGGGATTCCCTCATGTGGCGGCCCCAGGATTCCATCCTTTAACGGCCCCGGGAATCCATCATATGGAGGCCCCAGGATTCCATCTTATGACAGCCCCGGGATTCCCTCATGTGGCGGCCCCAGGATTCCATCCTTTAACGGCCCCGGGAATCCATCATATGGAGGCCCCAGGATTCCATCTTATGACAGCCCCGGGATTCCCTCATGTGGTGGCCCCGGGATTCCATCCTCTGGCGGCCCCGGGAATCCATCGTATGGCGGCCCCGGGAATCCATCGTATGGCGGCCCCAGGATTCCATCTTATGACAGCCCCGGGATTCCCTCCTGTGGTGGCCCCAGGATTCCATCCTCTGGCGGCCCCGGGATTCCATCGTATGGCAGCCCCGGGATTCCTTCCTATGGCGGCCCCGGGATTCCATCGTATGGCGGTCCTGGGATTCCATCTTATGGTGGCCCCGGGATTCCTTCCTATGGCGGCCCTGTGATTCCATCCTATGGCGGTCCTGGGATTCCATCTTATGGCTGCCCTGGATTCCATCATATGGTGGCCCCGGGATTCCATCCTATGGTGGCCCCGGGATTCCATCCTATGGCGGCCCTGGGATTCCATTGTATGGCGGCTCCGGGATTCCTTTGTAGGGTGGCCCCGTTATTCCTTTGTATGGTGGCCCCGGGATTCCGTCCTATGGCGGCCCCGGGATTCCGTCCTATGGTGGCCCTGGGATTCCATCGTATGGTGGCCCTGAGATTCCTTTGTATGGCGGCCCCGGGATTCCCTCGTATGGCGGCCCAGGGATTCCCTTGTATGGTGGCCCTGAGATTCCACCCCCCCTCCCCCCACCACTATCAATGCCTCGGCTCTGCCTCCACTTCAGCGGGGGACCTTGAGCTGCGGCGCTCCTCTCCTCTCCTCCAACATTCACACAAAGATTCTGCCGCAGACACAAAGCGAGCGGAAATTCCTCGCCACGGCGCCATTCACAGCTCGAGCGTCTTTTCCTTTCACTGACGGTGTCATTTCAGTTCAGGGTAGGAGAAGTTCACGCGTCGCACGCCGCCGCCATTGTTGTGCTCGCGGCGCTTTTCTTTGCCGAGCCGTCTATTAGATCAAATGCTGCGACGCGCCATTAAAACACCTGATATAAACAACCCGCCGCGCTGCGCGGTATCACAAGGGGGCGGGGCCAGCGCTGGGTGCCGCCGGGGCGTTTCCGCCCAATTTTCAAGCGTAATTATCAGTTTTACTTCACGGAAATTCCGTCAGAATCCCGATTTCGCTTGGCGTCAACGCAGGAAATTTTGGGAGGAGCTTTTGATGTGCGTAAACGCGGTCGTTTTGGCGCTTTCCATGTCTTCGAGAATTGATTCCAGTGAAAAAAATGCACCTAGCGTGCGTGAAGCCTGTTGGCGCAAATCTGCGGCCTCTCGGCGGCGGGGTCGTGACGCGGACAGGCTGCATATTTGCGTCCCTGAAAAAAAAAACCTTGCATGTGTCTTGAGCGCACACCCTGCGCAATCGCGTCACACATTCACCAACGACACACGGAAAGGTGAGGTTTCCAATCATGTGACCGCTGCATGGCCAATCACGGCGCTCACATAACCCTAAACCCCGCCTCCTGCCATCACAAACCAGTTAAAGTGCCGGGAGGCGCCTTTAAAGCCCAACTCCGGGTTAAACGGAAAAAAAAATATTGTCCCGCACAAGTTGGAGCCCATTCACACTTATGCGACTTGTCATGTGACTTTGGGTCGCATGACAAGTCACCTCCCCCCATATTTCCCAATTCACCATTCATATCTCTGCGACTTCAAAGTAGTCCCGGCACTACTGTGGTTCAACTTTCATGCAACTTGAGGGCCACTGACTTCAATGTAAGGGCCACTGACTTCAATGTAAGGGCCACTAACTTTAATGTAAGGGCCACAGGCTTCAATGTAAGGGCCACTGGCTTCAATGTAAGGGCCACTGGCTTCAATGTAAGGGCCACAGCCTGCAAAGTCATGCCCTGAGATTCCATCGTATGGTGGCCCCGGAAATCCATTGTATGGCGGCCCCAGGAATCTATTCTATAGCGGCCCTGGGAATCCATCATATGGTGGCCCCGGGATTTGATCCTGTGGCGGCCCCGGGATTCCCTCGTGTGGCTGCCCCAGGAATCCATCATATGGTGGCCCCGGGATTTGATCCTGTGGCAACCCCAGGATTCCCTCATGTGGCAGCCCTGGGATTTCCTCATGTGGAGGCCCCGGGATTCCATCGTATGGTGGCCCCGGGATTCCCTCATGTGGCAGCCCCGGGATTCCCTCGTGTGGCGGCCCCGGGATTCCCTCGTGTGGCGGCCCCGGGATTCCCTCATGTGGCGGCCCCGGGATTCCCTCGTGTGGCAGCCCCGGGATTCCCTCATGTGGCTGCCCCAGGAATCCATCATATGGTGGCCCCGGGATTTGATCCTGTGGCAACCCCAGGATTCCCTCGTGTGGCAGCCCCGGGATTTCCTCATGTGGAGGCCCCGGGATTCCATCGTATGGTGGCCCCGGGATTCCCTCATGTGGTAGCCCCGGGATTCCCTCGTGTGGCGGCCCCGAGATTCCCTCATGTGGCGGCCCCGGGATTCCCTCATGTGGCAGCCCCGGGATTCCCTCGTATGGTGGCCCCGGGATTCCCTCATGTGGCAGCCCCGGGATTCCCTCATGCGGCGGCCCCGGGATTCCCTCGTGTGGCGGCCCCGGGATTCCCTCATGTGGCGGCTTCGGGATTCCATCGTATGGTGGCCCCGGGATTCCCTCATGTGGCAACCCCGGGATTCCATCTTATGGTGGCAATGAAGATCGCAAGATTTTGAAGTCGCACAAGTCTGAATGGACCCTTAAAGTAGAACAGCAGAAAAAATTTTTTTTTTCCATTATGGATAGAATAAAGGAGGGTTGTGACCCCCGTCAGTTGTCATTTCTGTCCCCATTGGGGGGGGGGGATTTCCCTTCACTTCCTGTCTCATCGTCAGCACAGGAAGTGAGAGGAAATCCCTCCAAAGTGAAGGAATTCCCACTGTCTCCCATTGGAAGATTTCCCTTCACTGCCTGTCTCATCGCCAGCACAGGAAGTGAGAGGAAATCCCTCCAAAGTGAGGGAATCCCCGGTGTCCCCCATTGGAAAATTTCTCTTCACTTCCTGTTCCAGTGACAACCCAAAACTTAGGGTTTTTTTTTTCACTTTCAGGGTCTGTTCACACTATAGAAATGCAGTCCAGATGTGTTTTTGACACATTCCGGTGCATTTGTGATGCGTTTTTGATGCGTTCTGGTTCTTTCCCCCCTCCCCCTCTTTTTCTTCAATTTAAATAGGGACATGTGCATTCCAGTGCGTTATTAGTGTGTTTTTTGGTGCATTTTGCTGCGTTTTACCGTGGTCCAGTGCAGTTCTGTGCAGGAAAAATGCCGCCTGTTCTACTTTTTTTCTGCATCTGGAACGCACCGGAACTGCCAGCGCTGATGTGAACAATGACACTGACCACCAGATCACCGACTTTCTGTGCGTTTTGGAGACAGAAAAAAAAAGCAACTGAACCGCATGGAGTGTGAACCGGTCCTCAATGATAATGCCAAACAGGACAGTGAATCCCCCTAATGGGGGGGCGCAGACGGCGATGAAAATTGATGGGGGGGTCATCTAACTCCTCCCTTCTATCCAAAGAGTACATAAGTTGTACCTGTTTATCTGTATCCTTCTCTTCTATACTTCCGTTCAAAGTGCTGACTTTATACAGCTTGTCTGAGAGTTCAGAAAAAAGGGGGCGGAGAGCTACTGCAGAGCTCAGTGAGAGCTGATTTTAGGGACGGCCCCCCACCTTCACGACCACACAGGAGCAGAGCTGAGGCTGTCAATCACAGGCTGTGTGCTGGAGCTCCTCCTCCCCTCTGTCACCTTGTTATCTCTCGGTGTCAGGAAAACCTTCCTCGGGTACCCGCCTTTCATTGGCTGTAGAGGAGTCCAATGGTGGGGTCCAAGCGGCAGCATCACGACTTTTCACCAAGAGACCGGGCGGTGGGCTTGCACCCGCAAAAAAAGTCACATGACAGACGGTTTTCTTTTTGTGAATAGGTGGGTGGGGACGGGGGTGGGGTTTGGTGATTTCACCTGATTTGGAGATTGTACAATCGGATTGCGGTGTGTAGGGTCGCATTCAAACGTCAAAGTATTCCGAAGGATCATTGTGTTCGGAATCCTCCAATCAGAGACGGCTCCTCAGCCCCCGTCCCCCCACCCATCTCCCGGGAGCGCCGTTAATTTTTTTTCTTCGCCTTTTTACAGCAATTGGAGTTTGATATAAAAAGTGGGATCCTGCGGCGGACACGAGCGGAATGCCGACCGAGGGAGCGATTCATGTGAGATCACCGCCGCCCCATTCGCCAAATTTAATGAGGAGCTCCGCGAGCCGCGGAGGAGCGTTTCATTGGCTCTTCCTGTGCTGGGCCGACGCCTATTTCATGAATCATTTATATAGCGCTGACATGGTCTGTAGAGCTGTACAAAGATCATTGCTGAATGGTATCCCGCCTCACTTCCTGTCCTGGTGACACCCATACCAGGAAGGAGGGAAAGGGGGTCACACAGAGCTATAGGAACCCCTTCTCTATATGCTGGGGGAGGGGGCTACAGAAGTCGGGATGAAGGACCCCTCTGCCATCCACCTCGTCTAGGGGCCCTGTGATCCACGCCATCATGGGACCCCTATACTCAACACAAGGGCCCCCTCTAAGATCCACTTCATTACGGGGCCCCAATGCTGATTGCAGGGGCTTTTATACCGGAGCCCCCCCCTTCTATATTCATCACAGGGGTCCCTCTAGGGTACATGTCATCCTGGAGCCGCTTTCAGGGTTTATATATACTACAGGCCCTATCCTGGGGGCCCTCCTACAGCACACACTGGGCTCCTGGGGCCCCTCCAAGGCAAGCATTGGGTTCATGGGGCCCCTACAGCACACACTGGGCTCCTGGGGCCCCTCCAAGGCAAGCATTGGGTTCATGGGGCCCCTACAGCACACACTGGGCTCCTGGGGCCCCTCTACAGCACACACTGGGCTCCTGAGGCCCCTCTACAGCACACACTGGGCTCCTGAGGCCCCTCTACAGCACACACTGGGCTCCTGGGGCCCCTCTACAGCACACACTGGGATCCTGGGGCCCTTTTACAGGACACACTGGGATCCTGGGCCCCTCTACAGCACACACTGGGATCCTGGGACCCCTCTACAGCACACACAGGGATCCTGGGGCCCCTCTACAGCACACACTGGGATCCTGAGGCCCCTCTACAGCACACACTGGGCTCCTGGGGCCCCTCGACAGCACACACTGGGATCCTGGGGCCCCTCTAGAGCACACACTGGGATCCTGGGGCCCCTCTACAGCACACACTGGGATCCTGAGGCCCCTCTACAGCACACACTGGGCTCCTGGGGCCCCTCGACAGCACACACTGGGCTCCTGAGGCCCCTCTACAGCACACACTGGGGGCCCCACAGCACACCTCGGGCTCCTGGGGCCCCTCTACAGCACACACTGGGCTCCTGGGGCCCCTCTACAGCACACACTGGGCTCCTGGGGCCCCTCTACAGCACACACTGGGATCCTGGGGCCCCCCTACAGCACACACTGGGATCCTGGGGCCCCTCTACAGCACACACTGGGATCCTGGGGCCCCTCTACAGCACACACTGGGATCCTGGGGCCCCCATACAGCACACACTGGGATCCTGGGGCCCCTCTACAGCACACACTGGGATCCTGGGGCCCCCATACAGCACACACTGGGATCCTGGGGCCCCCATACAGCACACACTGGTATCCTGGGGCCCCCATACAGCACACACTACCCCTATTCTCTCCCCTACTGTGGCTGTACACAGTTACCAAGGAAACCAGCAGAAGTGGGCGGAGCAGTGGATGAGCTCTGGACGGGGCGGGGCTAGGTGTGTTTCGGGAGCTCGCAGCGGCCGGAACTGAAGAAGAAATACTGAGTTCCGGCCGGGAGAATATCAGAGCGGACAAGCCGGCCGAATTTTCACTCCCATTGGTGGGCCGTGGTCGGAAGTGGGCGTGGGTTCTGTCACAGTCAGCTTCCGGTTGTGAGAGAAGCCGAAGCACGATGGCGACTGACTCCTGGGCCCAGGCGGTGGACGAACAAGAGGCGGCGGCCGAGACGGTGAGAGGAGGACCGGGGGCCCTCAGGGGCTGCTGTATCCTGGGGCCTCTTCACTTAGCTCTTTATCCTGAGACCACTGTACTCAGCCCTGGGCCCCTCTGTCATCCAGCTCATTCAGGGGCCCCTAAACTCAGCACAGGAGCTCCGAGATCCACTCCATCATGGGGCCCCTATACTCAGGACAAGGGTCCCTCTAAGGTCTAGTTAATTCTGGGGCTCTCTTAACCATCAGAGGGGCCCCTCTGGGGCACTTGTCATCCTGGGGCCCTTCCCAGTGTTCATATATACTAGGGGCCCTATCTTGGGTCTTCTATATCTATCACAGGGGCCCCTCTGGGGGAGATATAATCCTGGGGCCCCTCCCAGTGGTTATATATACTAGGGGCCCTATCCTGTGTCTTCTATATCCATCACAGGGGCCCCTCTGGGGCACTTGTCATCCTGGGGCCCTTCCCAGTGTTCATATATACAAGGGGCCCTATCTTGGGTCTTCTATATCTATCACAGGGGCCCCTTTGGGGGAGATATCATCCTGGGGCCCCTCCTAGTGTTCATATATACCAGGGGCCCGATCCTGGGCCTTCTATAGTCATCACAGGGGCCCCTCTGGTGTACATGTCATACCAGGCCCCTCCCAGTGTTCATATATACCAGGGGCCCTATCTTGGGCCTTCTATAGTCATCAAAGGGGCCCCTCTGGGGGAGATATCATCCTTGGGCCCCTCTTAATGTTCATATATACTAGGGACCCTGTTATGGGCCTTCTATATCCATCTCAGGGGCCCCTCCGGGGTACATGTCATTCTGGGGCCCCTAACAGTGTTCATATATACTAGGAGCCCTCTCCTGGGCCTTCTGTATCCATCACAGGGGCCCCTCTGGTGTACATGTCATCCTGGGGCCCTTCCCAGGCTATATATATATATTAGGGGTCCTATCATTAACCTTCTATATTCATCACAGGGGCCCCTCCCAAGGTCCATTTATACTAGGGGCCCTATCCTGGGCCTTCTATAGTCATCACGGGCCCCTCTGGGGGAGATATCATTCTTGGGCCCCTCCCAGTGTTCATATATACTAGGGGCCCTATCCTGTGTCTTCTATATCTATCACAGGGGCCCCTCTGGTGTACATCATCCTGGGGCCCCCCAGTGTTCATATATACTAGGGGCCCTATCTTGGGTCTTCTATATCTATCACAGGGGCCCCTCTGGGGGAGATATCATCTTGGGGCCCTTCCCAGGCTATATATATATATATATTAGGGGTCCTATCATTAACCTGGAAGGCGGGGCCTCCCCCTTATACTGGGCCGTGGTGTAGTCTGTCCCTGGAAGGCGGGGCCTCCCCCTTATACTGGGCCGTGGTGTAGTCTGTCCCTGGAAGGCGGGGCCTCCCCCTTATACTGGGCCGTGGTGTAGTCTGTCCCTGGAAGGTGGCTGAGACTGCCTCTTTTGCCCCTCCCCCTGCCTCTTTTGCCCCTCCCCCTGCCTCTTTTGCCCCTCCCCCTGCCTCTTTTGCCCCTCCCTCTCATATTCTGTCTCCTCCTCTCCTCTAGTTTAACAAACTGCAGCTGAAAGAAGACAAAGAGTCTCCATCCCAGGCTGAGAGTAATGGTGAGTGACCAGAAATACACATTTCATAGAAGAGCAGCCGCCGTCCCGGGGGAGGACAGGATAGGAGGAGCCCCAACATGTGATCTACTGCAGAATGTCCAGTATGGGAAATCTCCCCATTGTGGGAGGGGCGGAGACACAAACTACTGCAGGGAAATCTCCCCATTGTGGGAGGGGCAGACACAAACTACTGCGGGGAAATCTCCCCATTGTGGGAGGGGCAGAGACACAAACTACTGCAGGGAAATCTCCCCATTGTGGGAGGGGCGGAGACACAAACTACTGCAGGGAAATCTCCCCATTGTGGGAGGGGCAGACACAAACTACTGCAGGGAAATCTCCCCATTGTGGGAGGGGCAGACACAAACTACTGCGGGGAAATCTCCCCATTGTGGGAGGGGCAGAGACACAAACTACTGCAGGGAAATCTCCCCATTGTGGGAGGGGCGGAGACACAAACTACTGCAGGGAAATCTCCCCATTGTGGGAGGGGCAGACACAAACTACTGCGGGGAAATCTCCCCATTGTGGGAGGGGCAGAGACACAAACTACTGCAGGGAAATCTCCCCATTGTGGGAGGGGCAGAGACACAACTACTGCAGGGAAATCTCCCCATTGTGGGAGGGGCAGAGACACAAACTACTGCAGGGAAATCTCCCCATTGTGGGAGGGGCAGAGACACAAACTACTGCAGGGAAATCTCCCCATTGTGGGAGGGGCAGAGACACAAACTACTGCAGGGAAATCTCCCCATTGTGGGAGGGGCAGAGACACGAACTACTGCAGGAAATCTCCCCATTGTGGGAGGGGCAGAGACACAAACTACTGCAGGAAATCTCCCCATTGTGGGAGGGGCAGAGACACAAACTACTGCGGGTAAATCTCCCCATTGTGGGAGGGGCAGACACAAACTACTGCGGGGAAATCTCCCCATTGTGGGAGGGGCAGAGACAACTACTGCGGGTAAATCTCCCCATTGTGGGAGGGGCAGAGACACAAACTACTGCAGGGAAATCTCCCCATTGTGGGAGGGGCAGAGACACAAACTACTGGGGGAAATATCCCCATTGTGGGAGGGGCAGACACAAACTACTGGGGGAAATCTCCCCATTGTGGGAGGGGCAGACACAAACTACTGCAGGAAATCTCCCCATTGTGGGAGGGGCAGAGAGACAAACTACTGGAGGGAAATCTCCCCATTGTGGGAGGGGCAGAGACACAAACTACTGCAGGAAATCTCCCCATTGTGGGAGGGGCAGAGACACAAACTACTGCAGGGAAATCTCCCCATTGTGGGAGGGGCAGAGACACAACTACTGCAGGGAAATCTCCCCATTGTGGGAGGGGCAGAGACACAACTACTGCAGGAAATCTCCCCATTGTGGGAGGGGCAGACACACTACTGCAGGGAAATCTCCCCATTGTGGGAGGGGCAGAGACACAAACTACTGCAGGGAAATCTCCCCATTGTGGGAGGGGCAGAGACACAAACTACTGCAGGGAAATCTCCCCATTGTGGGAGGGGCAGAGACACAAACTACTGGAGGGGGGGGGGGGAAACTCTACAATCTGCTGGGCAGACTTGACGGCTCTCCTCTGATTGTCTCGTTTCAGGCACAGATTCCACGGATAACAGTGAGGCCGGTGAGAAGGCCAGTACTGAGGACGATGATAAAGGTCAGTTGTACATCTGTGGGCCCCGTTCCCGGGATCTCGGCCCGAATGGCGTTCCGATGATTTTGTGCTCTTTGTTATGTAGACTTATGTTGCCATACACAGAACAATTTTACATACAATCTCATTATCGGTAGATTTATTCGCTCGATCAGAAGATGAAAACCATTGTTGGATGGGTCGTACGACCGACAAATGATCTCTTTCCTACGAGCAGATTTCCTGTCCAGACCCGTCGGAATCATTTCAGGGAAATAAATTGGATGGAAAGGGCGTGTCCTTCCGATCGTTCCGATCACCCGATTCTGTGAAGAATCGTTCGATCAGATTGTTGTGTGTATGGCCACCATCTGTGATAGAAATGTGACGTCGCTGGCACAGTGCAGGCGGCCGTGGTCAGAAATTGTCCAGCTTCATGGATAATCTTGTGCTAGGATGACATTCAATGACCTCACAGCCACCATAGGGGGCGCCGGTGGAGTCACAGATCACTTGCAGCCGACGGGAAGATTTCTTACCGCTCCCTTCTTTGTGAGCATCCAGCAAAACGTCGTCCATTTTTTTTTTTTTTTTCTCTTTCAGAGGACAAGGCGGCGCAGTCGCTGCTCAACAAGCTGATCCGAAACAACCTGGTGAACACGACGAACCAAGTGGAAGTTCTGCAGCGGGACCCCAACTCTCCACTGTATTCGGTCAAGTCCTTTGAGGAGCTAAGACTGTGAGTCCTGGCGGTGTGCCCTGTTATGGGGGGGGCTGTGCTCCGACAAATCTGATGTCGGTCAGGATATTTAATTTGTCTGCAGGCTCCGTGGTCACCACTAATATATATATATATAATTTTTTTTTTTTTTATTAATTCAGGTGGTATTAATACCTGAATTGGGCTGGTAACTGTCTCTTGTACAGCAGAGCTCAGACTAGCAGGGACAGGGCTGGGAGCGCAACCAGTGTGCTGCATGCAAGAAACAAGAGAAAGCAGAGGGTGGAGAGAGGATGCCACAGAAATCCTGGTCTATAGCAGAGCTGTGTGATTATCAGGACTGGATGGACAGAAATGTACATTATTTTGCAGGTCGAACATCGCCTGTTTACAGTATATAGCAATCAAAGCGGGGGAGGGTTCAGATTCTGTGCGCTGAACTTTTAGATGACACAAGGGGGGGTCATCTGCCAAATCTGGTGCAGCTCTGTAGAGAAACCAATCAGCTTCCAGGTTTTATGGAAGAAGCTGAGGTTAGAAGCTGATTGGCTCCCATGTGCAGCTGCTTCAGTTTTAGCTAGTGGTGCACCAAAATGAAATTTCGAAATACACTTCTGTGGTTGAACTGGATGGACTTTTGTCTTTTTTCAGCCAGACTAACTGTGTAACTTGGCCGAAAACCGAAATGCGCCGTTTTTAAAAATGAATATATTTTTTTTTGAAAAAAATACACTGATTAAAAAAAAAACAATATATACCCCAATTATTTTGTAAAATATGAAGGAGGAATTTACGGCGAGTAAATAGATACCCAACGTGTCACGCTTTAAAATTGCGCACGTTCGTGGAATGGCGTCAAACTGCGGTACTTAAACATCTTCATGGGCGATGCTTTAACAATGTCTCCAGGTTAGCAGTGTGAAGTCAGAGGAGGTCCAGTGTGAGAATTCTTGTTGTTGCTCCGACGTTCGTGGCGACACTTCATATGTGTGGTTTTAACAACATTTACATGTCTGGGCGTGGCCTACATATGAGTTCACCACTACGTGCGAGCACTGGGGGGGCGGGGAAACTTTGAACTTTTTTTTTTTTTTTTAATTTTATTTATTTTTTTGCACTGTCCCTTTAAAAAAAAATGTAATCACTTTTATTCTTCTCACAAGGAATGCATTCATCCCCCATGATAGAAATAATTAGTGACAGGTCCTCCTTATGGAGAGATATGGGGGGGGGGGACAATGAGGCATAATTAGTGACAGGTCCTCTTTATGGAGAGATATGGGGGGGGAGACAATGAGACATAATTAATGACAGGTCCTCTTTATGGAGAGATATGGGGGGGGACAATGAGACATAATTAGTGACAGGTCCTCTTTATGGAGAGATATGGGGGGGGGACAATGAGACATAATTAGTGACAGGTCCTCTTTATGGAGAGATATGGGGGGGGGGGTCAATGAGACATAATTAGTGACAGGTCCTCTTTATGGAGAGATATGGGGGGGGGGGGGGGCAATGAGACATAATTAGTGACGGGTCCTCTTTATGGAGAGATATGGGGGGTCAATGAGACATAATTAGTGACAGGTCCTCTTTATGGAGAGATATGGGGGGGGGGGACAATGACATAATTAGTGACAGGTCCTCTTTATGGAGGGATATGGGGGGGTCAATGAGACCTAATTAGTGACAGGTCCTCTTTATGGAGAGATATGGGGGGGGACAATGAGACATAATTAGTGACAGGTCCTCTTTATGGAGAGATATGGGGGGGGGACAAGGAGACATAATTAGTGACAGGTCCTCTTTATGGGACTGTGCGAGACTGGAAGGGGGGGGGAGCCGGGACTCCTGTGCCGGACTGGAAGGGGGGGGGGGAGCCGGGACTCCTGTGCCGGACTGGAAGGGGGGGGGGAAGCCGGGCCTCCCGTGCCGGACTGGAAGGGGGGGGGAGCCGGGCCTCCCGTGCCGGACTGGAAGGGGGGGGGGGAGCCGGGACTCCCGTGCCGGACTGGAAGGGGGGGGGAGGCGGGACTGGAGGTCAGATTTAATAATGTTGGTTGCTATGGGGGTTGACCTATTAAATCTTCGGTGTCCATGGCGATAGAACTGGTTATTAAACTTTTCCCAGTACATACAGAGGAGTAGATTGGTTGCTCTGGGTTACACCTCCTCAGGTTTCCTGACTCCTCCCCCTATGAGTGTCCCCAGGCGGTGACCCCATTGCCGTTCCTAGACTCTCCTGTCTGTAGATCGTCCTTTCCTGGCCGTCATAGATCAGCATCCTCCTTCCTCCGGCGGCGGGCTGCCGCTGCGAGACTGACTGCCGCGCTAATTACATTACTGAGCCAAATCTCTCGCCTCCGTCTCCACGGCAACCGGTTCCAGGAATCCCTGGCTGCGCTGGGCTGCGGGGACCTGTCTTCCCTTCCTCCGCTAATGACCGGATTCCAGCCCTCTAAACACTCGTGCATTCTGATTGAAACCCCCGCGTCCCGGAGTGCCGACTAAACCCCTTCTGCGTTTCCTGAGGGGGGGGGGCTTTTGTAGCTCCGCCTTTTCCTGTATCCAGGCAGATTATGCAGTTTGGCAGATATCCTTCTTATCCCGTTCTATAGAGTCCCGCCCCTCTGAATGTGTTCCTGATGGCCATTCAGCAGGTAGTGAGCTCTCCGCCAATGAGTAGTGTCACTGGGCGTCACTCTACATGCGCCAATGACTGGTGTCGGGGGGCGTCACTCTACATGCGCCAATGACTGGTGTCGGGGGGCGTCACTCTACATGCACCAATGACTGGTGTCGGGGGGCGTCACTCTACATGCGCCAATGACTGGTGTCGGGGGGCGTCACTCTACATGCGCCAATGACTGGTGTCGGGGGGCGTCACTCTACATGCGCCAATGACTGGTGTCGGGGGGCGTCACTCTACATGCGCCAATGACTGGTGTCGGGGGGCGTCACTCTACATGCGCCAATGACTGGTGTCGGGGGGCGTCACTCTACATGCGCCAATGAGTGGTGTCACTGGGCGTCACTCTACATGCACCAATGACTGGTGTCGGGGGGCGTCACTCTACATGCACCAATGAGTGGTGTCAGGGGGCGTAACTCTACATGCGCCAGTGAGTGGTGTCAGGGGGCGTCACTCTACATGCGCCAATGACTGGTGTCGCTGGGCGTCACTCTACATGCGCCAATGACTGGTGTCGGGGGGCGTCGCTCTACATGCGCCAATGACTGGTGTCGGGGGGCGTCACTCTACATGCGCTGAGTGGTGGTTGGGGAGGGGGGGGGGATGGGGACCTGCAAGGCCTCAACAGATCTGCCAGACGTCTGTAATAATGACCAGGATCTCGATGTGCCGGACTGGTGGCTGAGGTCAGTATATCACATAAGGGGGTCAACATCTCAGATTATATAACAGGAAATGCCGGCAGTAACGCCCAAAACTAAAACCAAAGAATCTTAAGAATTCCAGTCCCCCCCCCTTCCCCCCCTTCATCACCACCAAAGGGGGGGGGGGGGCCAGCCTCTCCCCAGCAAGGATCAGGATATATGAAGGAATGCCAGGAATGTTGTCCATCCTTAATGCAGGAAGATCCACAAGCCCCCCCCCCCTCATTCATCTTCTCGTCTTTCTGCTTCCAGATGATAAACTTCAAATATTTCACTTTCTAAGAGAAACCGTTTACACAGCCCCCCCCCCCCCCCCTACAGTTTGTTCTTAAAGTGGCTCTAAAGCCTGAAGTGTGGGGATTTTTTGGGGGGGGGGGGTTTATCTTAATGCATTAACCCCTCGCCCTCGAGAATTTCCCCCTCCCCCCCCTTCTTTTTTTTGCGTTTCTTTAACTGCGCGGTCATGCAGTGCCACACCCAAATTAAATTTACGTCCTTTTTTTTTTCGGCGGTATTTGATCGCCCGTGCAGTATTTATTTTTTTGCGCTTTAAGCAAAAAATAGACCGATTTTGACAAAAAAAAATATTTTGGACTTTTTGCTATACAACACGTCCAGTAAAAAAAAATTAAAAAATTAAATTTCGTCCAAAATGTATTCAGTGTCTTTGCTAAAAAAAAAATCCCGATCCGTGTCAATTAATTGGTTTATGTGAAAGTTCTAGCGTCTAGAAATGGCGGGAGAGATACTGGGATTTTTTTTTTTTTTTCGTATTAGTAATGGCGACGGTCAGCGATTTATAGCGGGACTGCGGTGGACATTTTGACACTGGGGGGGCGGGGGGACTGACTTGGTGTCACCGAAATCTCCAGTCTCACTAATACAGTGATCAGTGCACTAACTTGGTGTCACCGAAATCTCCAGTCACACTAATACAGTGATCAGTGCACTAACTTGGTGTCACTGACATCTCCAGTCACACTAATACAGTGATCAGTGCACTAACTTGGTGTCACCGAAATCTCCAGTCTCACTAATACAGTGATCAGTGCACTAACTTGGTGTCACCGAAATCTCCAGTCACACTAATACAGTGATCAGTGCACTAACTTGGTGTCACTGACATCTCCAGTCACACTAATACAGTGATCAGTGCACTAACTTGGTGTCACTGACATCTCCAGTCACACTAATACAGTGATCAGTGCACTAACTTGGTGTCACTGACATCTCCAGTCACACTAATACAGTGATCAGTGCACTAACTTGGTGTCACTGACATCTCCAGTCACACTAATACAGTGATCAGTGCACTAACTTGGTGTCACCGAAATCTCCAGTCACACTAATACAGTGATCAGTGCACTAACTTGGTGTCACCGAAATCTCCAGTCTCACTAATACAGTGATCAGTGCACTAACTTGGTGTCACCGAAATCTCCAGTCACACTAATACAGTGATCAGTGCACTAACTTGGTGTCACTGACATCTCCAGTCACACTAATACAGTGATCAGTGCACTAACTTGGTGTCACCGAAATCTCCAGTCACACTAATACAGTGATCAGTGCACTAACTTGGTGTCACCGAAATCTCCAGTCTCACTAATACAGTGATCAGTGCACTAACTTGGTGTCACCGAAATCTCCAGTCACACTAATACAGTGATCAGTGCACTAACTTGGTGTCACTGACATCTCCAGTCACACTAATACAGTGATCAGTGCAGTAACTTGGTGTCACTGACATCTCCAGTGACACCAATGCAGTGATCAGTGCTAAAAAAAAAAACCTGACACTGTACTAATGGCACTGGGTAGGGAGGGGTTAACGTGGGGCAATCAAAGGGTTCACTGTGTGCTGGGAGTGTTTTACTAGGGGGAGGTGTGCTTCACTGTAATCACACTGATTGGGGTAGCTGTACTGTGCAGTGTGCCGGAGCTGACTTGGAGGAAGATTGTTTTGTTTACGAACAATCTTCTTCCCCATCGGAGATGCTCAGCAATCACCGGGCGCCGGTGGGTAATTACTGGCCGGTGATTGACATCTGCAGCCACGATTGGCTGCACGGGTAGGGTGCCTGCGCGTCCCCCCCTCCCCCACCTGGAAATGCAAAATCACGTATACATGACAGGTGACAGGTGCTGCCCTGTATCAGTATATCTACTATAGGGCCGTCCTTAAGTGGTAAAGGAAAAAAAAAATCTTCAGCGTGCTGCAACCCCCCCGCCCCCCTTCCCCGTACCCCTCCCCCTCTGGAGTCCGATTCATTATGCTCCCCAATCCACAGATCCGATCCATCCTGCAGGGATCAACGGCTTTCTTTAAAACTTACCTTTTTGTGGAGCTCGTGGAGAGATCAGTTAACCCCGTATAGGATGCAAACCGACGATCGCTCAGGATGGATCGGATCTGCGGATTGGGGATCATAATGGATCGGACTCAGATCCATTATGCTCGATCCGCAGATCCGATCCATCCTGCGGGGGATCGTCGGAGGGGTGACCCCAAGTGTTACCGCACCGGGTGACACCAACCCTAGGGGCGCCCCTGGGCTGTTCTCCGCTTTATGCGTTCGATTACTATGCACGGCGTCTCGGTTTGGGTCATTTCCCTCCATTGTTCTCTGTACCGCGCTCCAAAAAAAAAAAAAAAGTAACGGGGGCTAAATCTCCGTGTTTTTGTGATTTATTTCAGGAAGCCGCAACTCCTGCAGGGGGTGTACGGAATGGGCTTCAACCGGCCCTCCAAGATCCAGGAGAACGCCCTGCCTATGATGCTGGCCGAACCGTGAGTATCGCTCCTCCTTTGTGGTGACAAATCCTCGCTGAGGAACCTTCCGATTCTTTTGTCTTTTTATATTTCTTTCTGCGATTTTTCTTTTAAACAGCCTTTTGTCTTAAGTCGGTCCCAAGCGCCCCGCCCTCATTTACGGGGCGAGTCACCTTTCCTAAAGCTCGCCTTCTATTGTGAAAGTGCTGAGGGCGGCTGTTGAAAATCTTTTTGCGGGGGCTGGGTTATTTTTTTAATAGTTTTGCAGCGGGTGGGGTCAGCACCTGTCAGGATTTTATTGCTGGGAAGAAGTCGTTACCCTCCCTCCCCTCCTATTGGGATTTGAGATATTGGGACTAGCCTCTCCCTGGAAAGGATCCCCGCAGGGGAGAACACGGTCTGCACTGTGCCATGGGAAGGATCCCCGCAGGGGAGAACACGGTCTGCACTGTGCCATGGGAAGGATCCCCGCAGGGGAGAACACGGTCTGCACTGTGCCATGGGAAGGATCCCCGCAGGGGAGGACACGGTCTGCACTGTGCCATGGGAAGGATCCCCGCAGGGGAGGACACGGTCTGCACTGTGCCATGGGAAGGATCCCGCAGGGGAGAACACGGTCTGCACTGTGCCATGGGAAGGATCCCCGCAGGGGAGGACACGGTCTGCACTGTGCCATGGGAAGGATCCCCGCAGGGGAGGACACGGTCTGCACTGTGCCATGGGAAGGATCCCCGCAGGGGAGGACACGGTCTGCACTGTGCCATGGGAAGGATCCCCGCAGGGGAGGACACGGTCTGCACTGTGCCATGGGAAGGATCCCCGCAGGGGAGAACACGGACTGCACTGTGCCATGGGCGGCCCGCAGGGGAGAACACAGACTGCACTAGTGTGAATGCAGCAGTCTGACCCCCACTAAGACAAAACTAGAGCCCTCCAGTTTAGTCCAGGTTTTTTTTTTTTTTATACCCTTTTATACCCGAGTGTCACAGCAGCTTATGGTACTTCTGTGTTCCATTGTTCCTTCAGGCCTCAGAACCTCATCGCTCAGTCCCAGTCCGGGACAGGAAAGACGGCTGCCTTTGTCCTGGCCATGTTGTCCCGGGTTAATCCTGCAAACAAATACCCGCAGGTAAGCAGAACCATCCTCCATGTGAGAGTTGGTGGGAGGAGTTTGCATACCGTGTACTTATGTGTCTCCTCCTGCAGTGTCTCTGCCTGTCCCCCACCTATGAACTGGCCCTGCAGACTGGGAAGGTCATTGAACAGATGGGGAAGTTTCATCCAGATCTGAAACTGGCCTACGCCGTCCGAGGAAACAAACGTAAGTCACACCTTAAATGTTCCTAAACCCCGGACCCCGCGTTCACTATATCCGCTCTCCCCGGACCCCGCGTTCACCATATCCGCTCTCCCCGGACCCCGCGTTCACCATATTCACTATATCCGCTCTCCCCGGACCCCGCGTTCACTATATCCGCTCTCCCCGGACCCCGCGTTCACCATATCCGCTCTCCCCGGACCCCGCGTTCACCATATCCGCTCTCCCCAGACCCCGCGTTCACCATATCCGCTCTCCCCGGACCCCGCGTTCACCATATCCGCTCTCCCCGGACCCCGCGTTCACCATATCCGCTCTCCCCGCTCTGTGGTGATATGTGTGGTTTTGCTAACACCAGATTCGTCTTGCCCTTCGGCACGGAGGGGTTAATCTTGACCAGCAAATATGTAAAAACATGAAAGTCGCATCAGAAGTGACAGATGTTCTATCGATAACTAGAAATGTGGCCTTGCTGGGGGAGGGGGAGCGCGGCACATCGAATTGCCGGTCTGCCGAGGCACCCCATCCCCCTCACCGTATGGCACGTGTCCCTCCGCCTGTGTCACCGGCCTTTTCTATGTCCCCAGTGGAGCGCGGACAGAAGATCCCCGAGCAGATTGTCATCGGGACCCCCGGCACAGTGCTGGACTGGTGCTCCAAGCTGAGGTTCATCGATCCGAAGAAGATCAAAGTGTTTGTGCTGGACGAAGCAGATGTCATGATTGCCACGCAGGGCCACCAGGATCAGAGTATCCGAATCCAGAGGTCAGTTCTTCCTTTTTAGAGCGATGACATTTTTATCTCAGCTTTTGATATACAGTCGGCTTAAAGCTGAACTCCGCACCAAACCATGTCCAACCTTCCCATAGACACCCTCCTGAACCTTGTGGACGGCCTTCCCAGAAGAGTTGAAGCTGTTATAGCTGCAAAGGGCGGGGCCAACTCAATATTGAACCCTACGGACTAAGACTGGGGGCAATTAAAGGTCATGTGTGTGGGAAGGGCGGGGCCAACTCAGTATTGAACCCTACGGACTAAGACTGGGGGGCCATTAAAGGTCATGGGTGTGGGAAGGGCGGGGCCAACTCAATATTGAACCCTACGGACTAAGACTGGGGGGCCATTAAAGGTCATGGGTGTGGGAAGGGCGGGGCCAACTCAGTATTGAACCCTACGGACTAAGACTGGGGGGCCATTAAAGGTCATGGGTGTGGGAAGGGCGGGGCCAACTCAATATTGAACCCTACGGACTAAGACTGGGGGGCCATTAAGGGTCATGTGCGTGGAAAGGGCGGGGCCAACTCAATATTGAACCCTACAGACTAAGACTGGGGGGCCATTAAAGGTCATGTGGGTGGAAAGGGCAGGGCCAACTCAATATTGGAATATACGGACTAAGACTGGGGGGCCATTAAAGGTCATGTGCGTGGAAAGGGTGGGGCCAACTCAATATTGAACCCTACGGACTAAGACTGGGGGGCCATTAAAGGTCATGGGTGTGGGAAGGGCGGGGCCAACTCAATATTGAACCCTACGGACTAAGACTGGGGGGCCATTAAAGGTCATGGGTGTGGGAAGGGCGGGGCCAACTCAATATTGAACCCTACGGACTAAGACTGGGGGGCCATTAAGGGTCATGTGCGTGGAAAGGGCGGGGCCAACTCAATATTGGAATATACGGACTAAGACTGGGGGGCCATTAAAGGTCATGTGCGTGGAAAGGGTGGGGCCAACTCAATATTGAACCCTACGGACTAAGACTGGGGGGCCATTAAAGGTCATGTGTGTGGAAAGGGCGGGGCCAACTCAATATTGAACCCTACGGACTAAGACTGGGAGCCATTAAAGGTCATGTGTGTGGAAAGGGCGGGGCCAACTCAATATTGAACCCTACGGACTAAGACTGAGGGGCCATTAAAGGTCATGTGGGTGTAAAGGCCGGCCCAATACTTGGGGCAATACAGTGTACATGTAAGGCATACGGACCTCAAGGCAGCGGCGTTGTCTCTCTGGATCCGCACACAATGGTCCAATGTTGGGTATTGGGGATCTCGCAGCCCTGCGTTAGGCCGTATTATCACACTGTATGTATGGCAACATCTGTGCGTTCAGCATACATGGACTCTATTGGCCGCTGCTCAGGGCTGACATGTAATCGGCAATCTGTAGCTGGGGGCTCTGCTGCCCTCCCCTGTGAATGGATCATTTCATGTGCAGAATGACATCGACCTTCATTGACCTGAAGGCTGAGATCTTCTTGCTGCCATGGAGTCCCTGTGTGATCCTTTATACGACGTTGCTCGCGAGGCCTAAGCGACGTGCGGGAAGCGTAGTACATATCCTGTCGCTGGCGAGGTTTTCTGTATCTGATCTGACAGCAGCTGTTGCCTTTCAGGATGTTACCCCGGGACTGCCAGATGCTGCTCTTCTCTGCCACCTTTGAAGATTCAGTCTGGAAGTTTGCCCAAAAAGTGGTCCCCGAGCCCAACATCATCAAGCTGAAGAGGGAGGAGGAGACTCTGGACACCATCAAGCAGTATTATGTGCTCTGCAACAGCCGCGAGGAGAAATTCCAAGCCCTCTGCAATATCTACAGCTCCATCACCATCGCACAGGCCATGATCTTCTGTCATGTGAGTACACCTTCCAGTACACCGTGTACCTGCCAGAGCGCCAGTCCTGGATTTAGGGACCGCCGGAGCGCCAGTCCTGGATTTGGGGCCCGCCGGAGCGCCAGTCCTGGATTTGGGGCCCGCCGGAGCGCCAGTCCTGGATTTGGGGCCCGCCTGAGCGCCAGTCCTGGATTTGGGGCCCGCCTGAGCGCCGGTCCTGGATTTGGGGCCCGCCGGAGCGCCGGTCCTGGATTTGGGGCGCGCCGGTCCTGGATTTGGGGCGCGCCGGAGCGCCGGTCCTGGATTTGGGGCGCGCCGGAGCGCCGGTCCTGGATTTGGGGCGCGCCGGAGCGCCGGTCCTGGATTTGGGGCGCGCCGGAGCGCCGGTCCTGGATTTGGGGCCCGCCGGAGCGCCGGTCCTGGATTTGGGGCCCGCCGGAGCGCCGGTCCTGGATTTGGGGAGCGCCGGTCCTGGATTTGGGGCCCGCCGGAGCGCCGGTCCTGGATTTGGGGAGCGCCGGTCCTGGATTTGGGGCGCGCCGGAGCGCCGGTCCTGGATTTGGGGCGCGCCGGAGCGCCGGTCCTGGATTTGGGGCCCGCCGGAGCGCCGGTCCTGGATTTGGGGCCCGCCGGAGCGCCGGTCCTGGATTTGGGGCCCGCCGGAGCGCCGGTCCTGGATTTGGGGAGCGCCGGTCCTGGATTTGGGGCCCGCCGGAGCGCCGGTCCTGGATTTGGGGAGCGCCAGTCCTGGATTTGGGGCTCACCCAGGCTCCAGGATTGAGGAGCTTTTTGTTTTACTAATTTGATGTGTAAACGTAAAGCTGCAACACCCCCCTCCTCTGGTACAGAGACTGATGTGACTGTGGGGGAGGGGGCATTAGAGCGTAAGCTCCTCTGGTACAGAGACTGATGTGACTGTGGGGGAGGGGACATTGGAGCGTAAGCTCCTCTGGTACAGAGACTGATGTGACTGTGGGGGGGGACATTGGAGTGTAAGCTCCTCTGTACAGAGACTGATGTGACTGTGGGGGGGGGGACATTGGAGTGTAAGCTCCTCTGTACAGAGACTGATGGGACTGTGGGGGAGGGGACATTGGAGTGTAAGCTCCTCCTCTGTACAGAGACTGATGGGACTGTGGGGGAGGGGACATTAGAGTGTAAGCTCCTCTGGTACAGAGACTGATGGGACCGGCTCAGTGGTCTCTGTACAGCGCTGCCGTATATGTCAGAGCTATATACATGTATAATAATAGTGTGTGACTGTGGGGGAGGGGACATTGAAGTGTAAGCTCCTCTGGTACAGAGACTGTGATTGGCTCAGTGATCTCTATATAACTGTGGGTGGGGAGGCATTAGATTGCAAGCTTCTGGGGCACAGGACAGTCGTGGTCTCTCGGTGTACAGTACTTAGCAGTATGTCGGTACTAATTGAATATTGAATCCCTTCTTAGACACGGAAGACGGCATCATGGCTTGCGGGAGAGCTGTCCAAGGAAGGCCATAAGGTGGCGCTGCTGAGCGGAGAGATGATGGTGGAGCAGAGAGCCGCTGTGATCGATCGATTTAGAGACGGGAAGGAGAAGGTGCTGGTGACCACCAACGTCTGTGCCAGAGGTGAGGAGAGCGCTGCTTGTGTGACATTTATAGTCGGCAATATTTAGAGCCGGTGACCAACTCCTGCATTTGTAGTCGATGGAGATCTGAGTGGGAAGCTGACCATTTAGGTGCATTTTACGGCATGCTGGGGGAGGGTCTCTACCTCACAGAGGAGATGCAAGGCAGTGCCCACCAGACATTGCTTGCCCCCGAAGCATAAATTCTCTCTCCTCCCAGTACAAATCACCCCTGCCCCCCCCCCCCCCCCCAGCTCGAAAATCCTCTCGCTCCCATCTATGCCACCAGCACAAATCTCCTCCCAAAAAATGTCCCCCTCCTAGCACAAATCCTCTACCCCTCAAATTTCTCCTTGCAGCACAAATCCTCTCTCCCCCAATCCCCCAGCATGGCAGAAACATCCCTCCCCTCCAAAAATTTCCCATTCTAGCACAAATCCAACCCCCCCCCAAGTTGCCACTCCTAGCACCTCTCCAAACAATTCTCACCACCAAAGCCCCCCCCCCCCCCCAATCTTGTGGTAACACCCCCCACCCCCCCCACACACACGTGCACGTTGCATGATGTCACGTACATTCCCCTCCTGCCCACCCCTTGTCCCAGCCAGTGGTGTATGTTGGTCTTGTGCTGCCCTAGGCAAGACAAAAATTGGGCACCCCCCTCATCTAAATTTGTCCCGCCCCTTCCTGTTTAAGATCCACCTCTTCAGGACAGGAGCATGATGGAGGGCAGTGTGACACGGGGGGCCGCGGGACAGGAGGGGGGTAGCAGGAGAAGAGGGAAGCGGCGTGTAAGGGGGTAGGGCAGCATGATGGGAAATTCATAGAGATCTCCCCATGGGTGGGTGGTCTCCATCTGCCAGAAATGTCCCCCCATCTTTTTTTTTTTTTTTTTTCCTGGGGGATTTTGTAACGCCAAAGCCCTCTTTTTCTCTTTTCCTCCAGGTATCGACGTGGAGCAGGTGTCCGTCGTCATCAACTTTGACCTTCCCGTGGACAAAGACGGCAACCCAGACAACGAGACGTATCTCCACAGGATTGGGCGCACCGGGCGTTTCGGCAAGCAAGGCCTGGCTATCAATATGGTGGACAGCAAACACAGCATGAACATCATGAACCAGATCCAGGAGCACTTCAGTAAGTGTTTTTCTGCGGGGGGCTCCAGGATGCAGAGTATTTAAAACCGTAGATCCGCTTGATACACGTCTGGCCTTGATCATTTAAAGGATAAGTTCACCTTTTTACCAAAAATAATAAATGCACTTTTATTTTATTTTTTTTTGCAGGTAAATAAAATGTGTATTTATTTTTGGTTGCGGGAGCCTGGAAACCATTGCTCTGATCGCTGAATTCATGCAGATCTTTCAGTATATCTGCTTGCCCATACGGGATGTACGAACGAGCAGATATATACTGACCGGAAGAATCGGTGAACTAGCGCAGCGCCGTGCTATTGCATTGAAAACTATAAGCTGACAGCCGCTAAGGCTGTTGGGACTTGTAGTTTCTCATTCACGGAGGACTGTGAACGAGTGATCCGGGTGGGCGGAGCCCGGAAAGTTTGACAGCAGGGGGAGAGAAGATATCCCACTAGCTGTCAAAGGTGGGAGTTGGAGCCAGGGGCGTATTCAACACAAGGCATTTGCCTAGGGGCAGCACTTTTCATGGGGGGGGCAGCAGAAGAAAGGACAGAAGTGGGGACCAGGTTGGATCCGAGAGAGGCTGCAGGCTACTTGATGGTGCATGCAGAAGCCCGACTCTCCTTTCCGGGGATGTCTGGAGCTATGAAGGTGAGTGTCTGAGTGGAAGGCTCCCTCAGGTGGGGGTTAGGGGTGTTGTTGGTCAATGTCAGGCTCTCTCTGCAGGGTAGGGGGGGGGACATCCAATTTTGGTGTTGCCTAGGGCAGCACAAAACCTAAATCCGCCACTGGTTGGAGCCAGTGCATTCATAACATGTTACGCCCTGAATATGGCCCACCTCCGATTGCTGGGGTAAAAGCCCATTTTCCTTCCCTAAAGCCACCGTCACATGACACACTAGCCCGAGCCTTCTCTCCTGGCCCACCTCCAGTTCCTGGGGTAAAAGCCCATTTTCCTTCCCTAAAGCCACCGTCACATGACACACTAGCCCCGAGCCTTCTCTCCTGGCCCACCTCCAGTTGCTGGGGTAAAAGCCCATTTTCCTTCCCTAAAGCCACCGTCACATGACACACTAGCCCCGAGCCTTCTCTCCTGGCCCACCTCCAGTTGCTGGGGTAAAAGCCCATTTTCCTTCCCTAAAGCCACCGTCACATGACACACTAGCCCCGAGCCTTCTCTCCTGGCCCACCTCCAGTTGCTGGGGTAAAAGCCCATTTTCCTTCCCTAAAGCCACCGTCACATGACACACTAGCCCCGAGCCTTCTCTCCTGGCCCACCTCCAGTTGCTGGGGTAAAAGCCCATTTTCCTTCCCTAAAGCCACCGTCACATGACACACTAGCCCCGAGCCTTCTCTCCTGGCCCACCTCCAGTTGCTGGGGTAAAAGCCCATTTTCCTTCCCTAAAGCCACCGTCACATGACACACTAGCCCCGAGCCTTCTCTCCTGGCCCACCTCCAGTTGCTGGGGTAAAAGCCCATTTTCCTTCCCTAAAGCCACCGTCACATGACACACTAGCCCCGAGCCATCTCTCTTTACTCTGGCTTGGATCCTTCTTTGGGTGTCCAATGCTCGAGTGGCATAGCTATTGGTTGTCCAGTGGTGGGGGTCCTCTTGGGATCCAGAAGAGGAATGGAAGGGGACTGGTGGTCTCTTGTGCCATCACAGCATGGACCAGAGCCCCCCCCCCCCCCCTACTTCAGAAGCAAGGTTGGGACTTGGAGCGGTGCAGTTTCTCTCATCTCATGCTGCTCTATGTTGTAACCCCCAGAGGTGGGTTTTCTCCTCTAACCCCGACTTCTGTTTTTCAGATAAGAAGATTGAGAAGCTGGATACAGATGACATCGATGAAATCGAGAAGATAGCCAACTGATCGTTCCCACAGCCAGTCTCCACCACCGCGCTCTCCTTACCAGTGGCCGAAGCGGTGGTGGCGGCATTCTCCAACCAACATCTGACCACCAGCGCCAAAATGAACTCGTGTTTTATCACGGGGGCCCCACTCGGACAGAACAGACTTTGTTTTTGACCTTTTTTGTTTTTAGTCTAGCTTTAAAGGAAATCTTTTAAAACTATCAGCTGCTCTTTTTTTTGGAGGACCAGTTGTTGCCCCATAATTGCCAGCGATGGCGTTAAGGAGGGCTTGTTTCTTATATTGGGAACTTCATTTTTTTTTTTTTTTCCTACCCTTTCTGCTTGAACAGATTGCTGCATATTTACCCGATTCCGTGCAATTTTTGGACTTTAAGACGTCATACAGTTGAAACCATTCATTTCTAAACTGGGATTTCTTCATTTCTGACCTTATCAATGATCGCTGAAAATGTAGGAGATGTAGGGGCGCATCATGATTTCAGACACTAAACAGGGATGGCCAGACTTTGCGGGATCCGTTGTCTACGGTGCCCTCCCGAGACCCTTGCGCCCTCCCGAGACCCCTGCGCCCTCCCGAGACCCCTGCGCCCTCCCGAGACCCCTGCGCCCTCCCGAGACCCCTGCGCCCTCCCGAGACCCCTGCGCCCTCCCGAGACCCTTGCGCACTCCCGAGCCATCCTCAAAGTAACACTAAAACAGCCAATATCAATCCTGTATTAGTGGGCCTACACCAGACTAAATCAAGACCGACTACTCAAGTTTGGCTGCTGTCCCCTCACGTACATTCCTCTCTCTTAAGGTTTTTGGTTTTATCATGGCAACTGAATCCTATGACGCTAGCTGTGCTCATGGTTTTTAGAGCCGGGTTTGGTTTGGCAATGCTGTGTTTTGGGCGGGAAGGTCAGGTTTAGAATTGGGAATGCCATATTCTGGGAGGCATGGTAGGCCAGGTTTGGTTTAGGAATGCCGTACTCTGGGATGGATGGTAGGCCAGGTTTGGCTGTGGGAATGCCATACTGGGCATGTTAGGCCAGGTTTGGTTTAGGAATGCCATACTCTGGGAGGCATAGCAAATAAGGTCTGGCTTTGGGAACGCCATACTCTGGTATGGTATATCGGGTCTGGTTTTGGGAATGCTGTATTTGGGAAGGAATCGTAGGCCAGGTTTGGTTTGTGAATGCTGTGTTTTGGGGTAGGCCGGGTTTGGTTTTGGGAATGCCGTACTCTGTGAGGGATGGTTAGAAAGATCTGGCTTTGGGAATGCCTTACTCGGGCATCTTAGGCTAGGTCTGGCTTTGGGAAATCTGTATTCGGGGAGGGATGGTAGGCCAGGTTTGGTTTAGAAATGCTATACTCGGGGAGGGATCGTAAGCCAGGTCTGACTTTGACAATGACATACTGAGGCATGGTAGGCCAGGTCTGACTTTGGGAATACCTTATTTGGGGAGGGATGGTAGGCCAGGTTTGGTGTTGGGAATGCCATACTTGGGGAGGGATGGTAGGCCAGGTTTGGTGTTGGGAATGCCATACTTGGGGAGGGATGGTAGGCCAGGTTTGGGTTTTGGGAATGCCATACTTTGGGAGGGTTGGTAGGCCAGGTTTGGTGTTGGGAATGCCATACTTGGGGAGGGTTGGTAGGCCAGGTTTGGTGTTGGGAATGCCATACTTGGGGAGGGATGGTAGGCCAGGTTTGGTGTTGGGAATGCCATACTTGGGGAGGGATGGTAGGCCAGGTCTGACGTTGAGTACAAAAAGGAGATAAGCGAGCGCTAAAATAATCCTAAATGAATGAGCAGCTGTACACCAAAAAAGGTACCCATACACCTTCCAAGACACATATACAAAGAGGGTGCAGCGCTAATAGATTCATCAGTATTAAAGTATCAATACAAATCCATATATAAAGTGACAAAGTGCAAATACATAGGCCACTGTATGGTGGTCAAAAGTGCTAAAGAGTGTAAACTCAATTTAAACAGTCCAGAAAGAAGAGGTGCTCTTGAGATTCCCAATGATCTCGGGATGTCCAGTGATACCTACCATGAATCTGGTGCTAAATAATAAGAATGCGCACTCACCAGATACGCATTCTAAGTGCGCATAAATAGTAGTAAGCCTCTGGTCATCCAGATGTCATCACAGAATGGGTTTGGTCGAATCAAGTCAGGTTAATCCTTATTACCTGGCAGTATTAATGCTCTTAGGGGTTCTCCACTCAATGGATGCAGCCTACTCACAGGGGGTCCCCTCACACGGATGTAGATGCTTCTTCCCTCTTGGCCGCAGAAATGACACCCGCTCAGTGATTTACATCGCAGACAGCCACTAACTCTTCTCGAACACTTAGCCGGAGCACCACAACAACGACGTTGTGTTCGGGAAGAGTTAGTGGCTGTCTGCGATGTAAATCACTGAGCGGGTGTCATTTCTGCGGCCAAGAGGGAAGAAGCATCTACATCCGTGTGAGGGGACCCCTGTGAGTAGGCTGCATCCATTGAGTGGAGAACCCCTAAGAGCATTAATACTGCCAGGGAATGAGGATTAACCTGATCTGATTCGACCAAACCCATTCTGTGATGACATCTGGATGACCAGAGGCTTACTACTATTTATGCGCATTTAGAATGCGTATCTGGTGAGTGCGCATTCTTATTATTTACCACCAGATTCAGGGTCTGTATCACTGGACATCCCGAGATCATTGGGAATCTCAAGAGCACCTCTTCTTTCTGGACTGTTTAAATTGAGTTTACACTCTTTAGCACTTTTGACCACCATACAGTGTCCTATGTATTTGCACTTTGTCACTTTATATATGGATTTGTATTGATACTTTAATACTGCTGAATCTATTAACGCTGCACCCTCTTTGTATACAGGTCTGACTTTGGCAATGACATTCTCAGGCATGGTAGGACAGGTGTGGCTTTGGGAAATCTGTATTTGGAGAGGGATGGTAGGTCAGGTTTGGTGTTGGGAATGCCATACTCTGGGAGGGATGGTAGGCCAAGTTTGGTGTTGGGAATGCCATACTCGGGGAGGGATGGTAGGCCAGGTTTGGTGTTGGGAATGCCATACTTGGGGAGGGATGGTAGGCCAAGTTTGGTGTTGGGAATGCCATACTCGGGGAGGGATGGTAGGCCAGGTTTGGTGTTGGGAATGCCATACTCGGGGAGGGATGGTAGGCCAGGTTTGGTGTTGGGAATGCCATACTCGGGGAGGGATGGTAGGCCAGGTTTGGTGTTGGGAATGCCATACTCGGGGAGGGATGGTAGGCCAGGTTTGGTGTTGGGAATGCCATACTCGGGGAGGGATGGTAGGCCAGGTTTGGTGTTGGGAATGCCATACTCGGGGAGGGATGGTAGGCCAGGTTTGGTGTTGGGAATGCCATACTCGGGGAGGGATGGTAGGCCAGGTTTGGTGTTGGGAATGCCATACTCGGGTAGGGTTGGTAGGCCAGGTTTGGTGTTGGGAATGCCATACTCGGGGAGGGATGGTAGGCCAGGTTTGGTGTTGGGAATGCCATACTCGGGGAGGGATGGTAGGTCAGGTTTGGTGTTGGGAATGCCATACTCGGGGAGGGTTGGTAGGCCAGGTTTGGTGTTGGGAATGCCATACTCGGGGAGGGATGGTAGATCAGGTTTGGTTTAGAAATGCTATACTCGGGGAGAGATCATAAGCCAGGTCTGACTTTGGCAATGACATACTCAGGCATGGTAGGTCAGGTGTAGCTTTGGGAATTCCGTATTTGGGGAGGGATGGTAGGCCAGGTTTGGTTTTGGGAATGCCATATTTGGGGCGGGGAGGGATGACTTGCAGTTTTTATGAAAGGTTGCAGTAATCCGCCTCTCCTTTAGGCTTTGGCCTAGAACAACTGCCAGGCCTTTACTATTCTTAGTAGGCCATGCCGCCTTCCAGGTGTGGGGGGTCCTACTTTTGTGTTTTTAGTTTAAAAATCTGCTTCCAAATGAGAAGCCACCAGTTCTTTTACAAAGTAAAAATGGAAAGAAATGCACCTAAATTTTAGGGAAAAGTGTTTTTTCTAATTGGTTTTTAAGTTTATCTGTTGTTCACAAGCAGGAGCATTATTCTTGTAGGCCGATCCCGCCTGCGATTTGTCGGTTTACTAAAAGCTGCAGCACGAGGCGTGCAGAGGATCGATCGTCATCAGGTTTGGCACACAAGATGGCTGCCTGCCGGTGAACAACACATACACTTCATGTTTAAAATAAATACAAAGTTATCGTGTAGACATTAGATTTTGCTGGAGAAATTTGGATTTCTGCTGTATTATGTTTGAATAAAGAATATGTGCTATTAGCATGACTTTGTAATCTGTAGATATTATGTAAAGCTCCGGCTGTAATGAGAATTGCACCCCTGACAGGTTTTGCAGCCATAGCACTTCACTGCCTTGGGTGACAGAATGTGAAAAGCCGATCCTATTCTCCCATGCTGCTCTGGGGCGATGAAAGTGAGAGAATCTTGATTGCTATGGAGAACACGAAGGGGCTCATTCACACTTTTTGTTTTTAACTTAAATCAACTGGATTTCATCAAAACCAAAACTCTTTGATGTGTTCTAATGCACAATAAAGATCGGTCTTTTCAATAGTTTTCCAGCCCCTAAAAAGGCCACCATGCTTGCTGCACAAAGGGGGCTCAGTGCCCCTTGTTTTAGTTTTTGCACAACCGGTGGCTGCAATGTCTGCTCCTTCTCCAGCCGCTGGTCATGTAACAACCGTTCCGTATTTCTTGTAAGTGATCAGCAACACGGCTGTAGTGGGGGGGGGGCGGGATGTGAGGTCTCAAACTCTGGTATTATCCCCTGCCCACTAACAGTGTCGTTTGATTGACCGGCCAGAAGACTCCTAGACTGTCCCACCTACCATGGCCTAATGGCTTGACTGACAAACCAGGAGACTCCTAGTCTGTCCTGAGTACAATGGCCTAATTCGTTGACTAACTAGCCAGGAGACTCCCTAGTCTGTCCAACCTACCATGGCCTAACAGTTTGACTGACTGGCCAGGAGACTCCTAGTCTGTCCCACATACAATGGCCTAATGGCTTGACTGACTGGCCAGAAGTCTTCTAGTCTGTCCCGCCTACCATGGCCTAATGGCTTGACTGACAAGCCAGGAGACTCCTAGTCTGTCCCGCCTACCCATGTACCATGGCCTAACAGCTTGACTGACAGGCCAGGAGTCTTCTAGTCTGTCCTGCCTACCGTGGCCTAATGGCTGACAGGCCAGGAGACTCCTAGTCTGTCCCACGTACAATGGCCTAATGGCTTGACTGACCGGCCAGGAGACTCCTAGTCTGTCCTGCCTACCATGGCCAAACGGCTTGACTGACCGGCCAGACTTCTGGTCTGTCCCGCCTACCATGGCCAAACGGCTTGACTGACCGGCCAGACTCCTAGTCTGTCCTGCCTACCATGGCCAAACGGCTTGACTGACTGGCCAGGAGACTCCTAGTCTGTCCCACCTACCATGGCCCAAGGGCTTGACTGACTGGCCAGGAGACTCCTAGTCTGTCCCACCTACCATGGCCCAAGGGCTTGACTGACCAGCCAGGAGACTCCTAGTCTGTCCCACGTACAATGGCCTAATGGCTTGACTGACCGGCCAGGAGACTCCTAGTCTGTCCCACCTACCATGGCCCAAGGGCTTGACTGACCAGCCAGACTTCGTCTGTCCCATCTACCATGGCCCAACGGCTTGTCATGTCCCCTCCAGCTGCTTGTAATGGAAATTACAGTTTGCCGCTCCAACTGCTATTACAAGAGAGTCTGTTCTTAAAAAAAATATATTTGAAAAATTGCTACGCAAATACCATGTGACAAAAAAATTGCCAAATCCACCATTTTATTCTCTAGGGCGTAGCTTTAAGATATATATAATATTTGGGGGTTCTAAGATATTTTCTAGCAAAATACTGATTGTTACATGTAAACAGCCCCAGGAAAGGCTGCATGGAAATGTGTACAGTGGTGGTGTGACAACAACCAAAGGGAAAGAGCTGAGCTGTTTGGAATGGTTTTGGTTGAATTATTTCATGTGACCTCATGGCTGCCAATATATCTAATACAGTCAAATATTTCCATAGAGTGGAGTGTAGTTTCAATAACTGATATTGATCATTGCAGCCCTCTTTGGGCCCCAGGCTTCCCTCCATCCTGTCCCATTGGGACCGGTAGTGTCTCGCTCCCCCTCCACAGACCCGAGCCATCGTATTGACCACTCGCAAGCCTCAGCTTTCCATTGTGATTTATTCAGGAATTAAGTGCAGTGCGTTTTTGGATTTACACAAAAAAAACTTTATCAGGCAGAAATCTCGGCACACAAATATATAAAAAAGAATTGCATTAAAGACTCGTATAATGCCCTATTTTACATCGATCGCTCGCTCGATCGATGCGTGCCCCGTATGGGAGGAGAAAAGGAAGAATCTGACCGCCATCGTCAAGACTCAATGGGCCGGTTCTTGCAGTGTGTACATTGCTAAATGAGGCTCCAAACAATTACATATCCAAACCAAACATTTCGGGGGGGAAAAAAAAACAAACCCAAAAACCTTTGCACAAATCAGTCAAGTTTTTAGCGATAACATCTATGATAAAACTACGCAGGGTCCTGCACACAAATGTGACTTGAAGAATGAGGAGAAATGCTGGTTCTGCCCATAGCGACCGCTCTGGGGTTGATGTTCATTTTCTCAGACTAGAAAATTTGTATCTGGTTGTTCTGGTGAACGATCCCACTGGAAGGGCCAAGCGAACTGTTCAATGCATGAAGCTTCTGTGGCGGGGGTGAAATACTGTATGGAAAAAAGTCTGTGTACCCCTGACCATCACACCTCTAGGAGCTTGTTGGACAGGCCATTTGGCCATCAATATGGAGCTGTCCACCTTTATGGCTACAACATCCTCTGCTCTTCTGTGAAGACTTTCCACAAGGAGTGTATCTGGGAATTTGGCCCATTTGTGAGGTCAGGTACTGATGATGGATAAGGAGATCTGACTCACAACTGGCATTCCAGTTCATCCCAAAGGTGTTCAGTAGGGTTGAGGTCCCACTCATGCTCCACATATTAAAAGACATGGTTTGACCAGTTGAGGGTGGAGGAACTTGAGTGTCCTGACCTCAACCCTACTGAACACCTTTGGTTTGAACTGGAATGCCAGTTGTGAGCCAGATCTTCCCAACCAACATCAGTACCTGACCTCACATATAGGCCAAATTCCCAGACTCTCAAAAAAAATCTTGTGGAAAGTCTTCCCGAAAGAGTGTCCACATCTTAAAAGACATGGTTTGACCAGTTGAGGGTGAAGAACACTCTTTCGGGAAGACTTTCCACAAGATTTTTTTGAGAGTCTGGGAATTTGGCCTATATGTGAGGTCAGGTACTGATGTTGGATGGGAAGATCTGGCTCACAACTGGCATTCCAGATCATCCCAAAGGTGTTCAGTAGGGTTGTGGTCAGGACACTCAAGTTCCTCCACACTCAACTGGTCAAACCATGTCTTTTAAGACTTGGACATCTTTCATGGCCACAATTTCCTCAGCTCTTTTTGGGATGACTGTTCACAGGATTTCTGATGGAGTCTGGGAATTCAGCCCATTTGTGAGGTCAGGTGCTGATGGTAGAATAGGAGACCTGGCTCACAACTGGCCTTCTAGTTCATCCCAAATGTGTTCAGTGGGGCTGAGGTCAGGACCTGACTCATTCCTATTTATCCCGAAGATGTTCAGTAGAGTTAAGGTCAGGGCTCTGTGCAGGACACGCAAGTTCCTCCACACCAAACTGGTCAAACGGTGCAAAGTAGGGTGTCCTAGTCTATAAAGACAGACTTTCCACAAGATTTTGGAGTATATGTGGGAGTTTGGCTCATTTGTGAGGTCAGGTACTGATGATGGATATGGAGATCTGGCCCACAACTGGCATGCCAGTTCATCCCAAAGGTGTACGGTAGGGTTGAGGTCAGGACACTCAAGTTTCTCTACACCAGGGGTAGGCAACCTGCGGCTCTCTAGCTGTTGTGGAACTACATTTCCCATGAGGCATTGCAACATTTCAAAACTGAAAGTTACAGCTATGGCTTGCAGAGGCATGATGGAACTTGTAGTCCTGCTGGAGAGCCGCAGGTTGCCTATCCCTGCTCTACACTCAACTGGTCAAACAAAGACTTGGACACCCTTCATGGACACAACTTCCTCCACTCTTCTGGGAAGACTTTCCACACGTTTTTTTTTTTAGGGAGTCTGGGAATTTGGCCTATTTGGGAGGACAGGCACTGATGTTGGATGAGAAGATCCGGCTCACAATTGGCATTCTAGTTCATCCCAAAGGTGTTCAGTAGGGTTGAGGTCAGGATACTCAAGTTCCTCCACACTCAACTGGTCAAACTATGTCTTTTAAGACTTGGACACCCTTCATGGCCACAACTTCCTCCACTCTTCTGGGAAGACTTTCCACAAGTTTTTTTTTTTTGAGGGAGTCTGGGAATTTGGCCTATATGGGAGGACAGGCGCTGATGTTGGATGAGAAGATCTGGCTCACAATCGACATACTAGTTCATCCCAAAGGTGTTCAGTTGAGGTCAGGGCTGTGTACAGGACACTCCAGTTCCTCCACACCAGATTGGTCAAACCATGTCTTCATGGAGCTGGCTTTGTACACAGAGGGGACAGTCATGGTAAAACAGAAAAGGGTTTTCCCCAAACTACCACAAGGTTGGAAGAGCACAACTGTCTACAATGTCTTTGTAAGATGGGAATATTACCGGGACCCTTCACTGGAGACACCTCATTTCCATAATTTGGACATGGATTGGGAAGTCCAACAAGCTCTTATAGGTCTGATGTTAGGTGTTCATAAATTATTATAGTGTACATACCATTGTGATCCCCTCTTGATTGATAGGGTAAGAAAAAAAAACAACGTTGTTATGGAGAATGTACCAAGTGATGCAAGCCCCCGCCCCCTGAATAGAATATGCTCAGTACAAGGTGCCACCCTGTAGATGTAAGTGAGCTTCATCGTGGTCTACTGGGAAAGCTAAGAACCCCTAGTCCTGCAAAAAATAACACTCCAGCATTGTGCAGAACTTGTTCTTGTGGGATTTGGGTTCCTCAGCTTCCGGAGGGCTCCATGTCCTGAAAAATCCTGAAAAAATAACACTCCAGCATTGTGCAGAACTTGTTCTCAGCTTTTTGAGGGCTCCATGTCCTAGCCCAGTAAGCCCACCAGGACCTAACGTGAATGTCACTGGGACAGATGTCCAAGACTAAGTGGTGGCTGTGGACATGACCAGGACAGATCACCGACACTGTGGGGTGGTTGTGGACATCACAGGGACGGATCACCGGCACTGTGCGGTGTGGACATCACAGGGAGAGATCACCGGCACTGTGGGGTGGTTGTGGACATCACAGGGACGGATCACCGGCACTGTGGGGTGGTTGTGGACATCACAGGGACGGATCACCGGCACTGTGCGGTGTGGACATCACAGGGAGAGATCACCGGCACTGTGGGGTGGTTGTGGACATCACAGGGACGGATCACCGGCACTGTGGGGTGGTTGTGGACATCACAGGGACGGATCACCGGCACTGTGGGTGGTTGTGGACATCACAGGGACGGATCACCGGCACTGTGCGGTGTGGACATCACAGGGAGAGATCACCGGCACTGTGGGGTGGTTGTGGACATCACAGGGACGGATCACCGGCACTGTGGGGTGGTTGTGGACATCACAGGGACGGATCACCGGCACTGTGGGGTGGTTGTGGACATCACAGGGACGAATCACCGGCACTGTGGGGTGGTTGTGGACATGACCGGGACGGATCACCGACACTGTGGGGTGGTTGTGGACATCACAGGGACGGATCACCGGCACTGTGGGGTGGTTGTGGACATCACAGGGACGGATCACCGGCACTGTGGGGTGGTTGTGGACATCACAGGGACGGATCACCGGCACCCTCTGTCCTCTAGTCTCTTTCCAGGTACTGGATACACAGGACAGACTTGTTGGGGATGTTGCACTCCTGTAGGCTCCGGCTGAGGTCCATAAAGCTCCTCCTAGGCACTTCCATAGACTCCACAATGCAGTCCTTATAAGGCACCCCGGTCTTCTCCTCCGCCACGGCCAGCACGGTGAAGAGAGTGTCTGTAGGCCGAAAGTGCCTCTGAAACCTCTGTCCAGAGTGGGATCTGATGGCCAGGAGAAGTCTGGGCTCTTCCTCAGATGGTTCCTGCAGGTTCACAGGGACCACAGAGTCCATCATTCTGACATTCCTGTGGCTGCTAGATGGGTGGTCACCACCTGAGGCAGCACTGGACTGACTGCGGTACAAAGCTTTGGCTGGCAGACGTGCCCCCGACCCCGAAGTCAGCTTCATGCAGCCGGTCCGTCGGATGAGTTCGTCCTCCCCGTGTTCCCCACTGCTTTCTGCTGCCCCAATGGAGGGTAGCACTCGGTACCGGCTCAGGCTGGAGGAAGGTGGTCTGGCTGGAAGCTGGTGGAGCAGCTCTGGCACGCCCTCCTGCCCAATTCTGGACGGGGCCCGGGCTGAGGGAGGTCGTGGGGTGGGTGAGGTGTGGCAGGGGTAAGTCTCCACATGGTGGGAGAAGCCCTGCGGGGTGGTCCGGGTGCGACCTTTGGCAGATTTCGGTCTCGCTACGTGCATTCTACATAGGGGGTCTCCTGTGCCGGGGGGGTTCAGCCCAGTTGAAGCCGAGGCCATCCCTACTCACTGGACCTGGAGGGGGGGAGAGAGGGAGTCAGACCAACGCCCAGAGGAACCTGCAGAGACCCCCATTGTAACTACCCCCTGACCCCCCCCCCCAATATCATTACCCTGCAATCCCCTTCCCCCATTATAGATAATCCCCCACCCCCCTATTATAATTACCATAAAATTACCCCCCCCCCTTCAATTTTTAATTACCCCACGGTATTTTTCCCTGCCTCCCTCCCCACATTATAAGTAACCCACAATCCCCACCCCCAACATTTTGTTTACCCCACAATTCCCCACCCTGGTATGACTGCCCTACAACACCCCCCTATAACTCCCCTGCAACCCCTCCCCCCATTGTAGTTACACCAAGACTCCTCCCCCATAACATATAATCACCCAGCAATTCCCCCTCCCCCATTATAATTACCCCCTATCCTATATAACATTTACAACCCCCCCCATTACAATTACCATACAAATCCTCCTTCGTTACATATCATCACTGCGATTTCTCCCCTCCCCCCTTTCAATTATAATTCACCTGCAGCCCCCCATAATGATTACCATCCCCCAGGGGCAGACTGACCATTTGGAAACTCAGGCACTGCCCGAGGGCCCGGGGTCAGTAGGGGCCCCATGAGATGCCCCTGGTACCTTTTTCATAGGCTTTTTTGAGTTTGGGCAAGGACACAGGGGCCCCATGATCCCCTATTGCCCGGGGGCCCCATGTGTTGTCAGTCTGCCCCTGCCCTCCCCCCACTATAATTCCCCTGCAGCCCCCCCATAATAATTCCCCCCCTACTATAATTCCCCTGCAGCCCCCCCATAATAATTCCCCCCCTACTATAATTCCCCTGCAGCCCCCCACAATAATTACCCTCCCCCACTATAACTCCCCTGCAGCCCCCCCATAATAATTACCCTGCAGCCCCCCCATAATAATTCCCCCCCACTATAATTCCCCTGCAGCCCCCCCCCCCCCACAATAATTACCCTCCCCCCATAATAATTCCCCCCCACTATAATTCCCCTGAAGCCCCCTCCCCAATAATATTCCCCCCCTTTCAATTATAATCCCCCCCACAATCTCTCTGAATAGAATTACCGCCCCCCCCGGAGGTCTCTCACCTCTCCCATGGCCGCCATCACTCCGTCCAGCTCCGGCTAGTAAACAACCGTCCGTTACCAGGACAACAGAGGAGGGCGCGCTGCGTGCTGACGTCCTTACGTCCAGGAGGAGAGGAGCGAGTCGGACTTGTCTTGCATGGGGGGCGGGGCGGACCGCCCCCTCTCATGGTTCCTCGGTGTAGAGCTGTATCCGTGCCGCTACTGCGCATGTGCCGGGTCAGTGAAGCAGTCTGGGGGGCTGTCAGTGGGGGAGGGGCAGAAGTTGAGGGGTGGGGTCTGTCAGTGGGGGAGGGGCAGAAATTGAGGGGTGGGGGAGGGGCAGAAGTTGAGGGGTGGGGTCGGTCAGTGGGGGAGGGGAAGAAGTTGAGGGGTGGGGTCCGTCAGTGGGAGGGGCATAAATTGAGGGGTGGGGGGTCTGTCAGTGGGGGAGGGGCAGAAGTTGAGGGGTGTGGGTTTGTCTGGGGGAGGGGCAGAAGTTGAGGGGTGTGGGTCTGTCAGTGGGGGAGGGGCAGAAGTTGAGGGGTGGGGTCTGTCAGTGGGGGAGGGGCAGAAGTTGAGGGGTGTGGGTCTGTCAGTGGGGGAGGGGCATAGGTTGAGGGGTGTGGGTCTGTCAGTGGGGGAGGGGCAGAAATTGAGGGGTGGGGTCTGTCAGTGGGGGAGGGGCAGAAATTGAGGGGTGGGTGTCTGTCAGAAGGACGCCACTGCTGACACAGAAATATGGGGGGAGACCCAGGAGGACCTGGGGGGTCACAGTCCCTCCAGTCACACATGGTGGGGGGGTCACAGTCCCTCCAGTCACACATGGTGGGGGGGGGGGTCACAGTCCTTCCAGTCACACATGGTGGGGGGGGGTCACAGTCCCTCCAGTCACACATGGTGGGGGGGTCACAGTCCCTCCAGTCACACATGGTGGGGGGGGTCACAGTCCCTCCTGTCACACATGGTAAGGGGTCACAGTCCCTCCAGTCACACATGGTGGGGGGGTCACAGTCCCTCCAGTCACACATGGTGGGGGGGTTGCAGTCCCTCCAGTCACACATGGTGGGGGGGTCACAGTCCCTCCAGTCACACATGGTGGGGGGGGTCACAGTCCCTCCTGTCACACATGGTAAGGGGTCACAGTCCCTCCAGTCACACATGGTGGGGGGGTCGCAGTCCCTCCTGTCACACATGGTGGGGGGGTCACAGTCCCTCCAGTCACACATAGTGGGGGGGTCACAGTCCCTCCAGTCACACATGGTGGGGGGGTCACAGTCCCTCCAGTCACACATGGTGGGGGGGTCACAGTCCCGCCTGTCACACATGGTGGGGGGGTCACAGTCCCTCCAGTCACACATGGTGGGGGGGTCACATTCCCTCCAGTCACACATGGTGGGGGGGTCACTGATGGTTTGGGGGTGCTTTGCTCCTTCAGGCACTGGATGTCTCGGCCGTGTGGATGGCGTGATGAAGTCTGAAGACTACCCAAGAATTCTGGGGTGCAATGTAGGTCCCGGGGTCAGGAAGTTGGGTCTCCATCAGAGGTCAGGGGTCACACAGCAGGACAAGGACCCCAAAGCACACGTCACAGAGCCCCCAGAGATGGAGTCACACAGCGCTGGAGAGGACTGGACTGACCAGCAATGAGTCCAGATCTCCATCCCATAGAGCTCCTGTGGAGAGATCTCAGAGTGGCAGTTGGGGGGAGGAGCCTTCCAATCCGAGAGACCTGGAGCCATTGGAGGAAGAAGAGGGGTCCAAAATCCCAGGACAGAGGGGGAGGAAACTCATTGATGGTTCCAGGAAGCCACTGATTTCAGGTATTTTTTTTTTTTTACCAAAATTTACATGGAGGGTGCCAATAATTTTGTCCATTTTGGGGTTTTGGGTGGAATGGGTCAGATTTGGCTTTTTGTTTCTCCGCTGTTTTCTGTCGCCGATACAAAGAAAGAAACACGAGAACGCCGAAACATTTGTCATCGCAGCGATTTTCTGGTGCGTTATTGGACAGAAATGGGAGGGGGGGGGGCAAGATTTTTGGCTGTGACTGTACATTCATACACGGGGCCCCTCATGTGCAGTAAAAGGGGCCCTCATTGTGCACTTTGAAGGGCGCAGCAGCCAGACACTCGTTTTTTTCCGTCTGGTAAAGGAGCGCGGTCACCGTCTGTGATGTAAGTTTGATATTTTCGCTCATCCTCGGAGTTCATCTTCGGAAATGTCAGAGACGTCGGGCGACGTCCACCCGTCAGGTCAGGGACTTAAAGGAGACGTATGTGTCATTTTTTTTTTTTTTTGCACAATTACACTATATTGCCAAAAGTATTGGCCCCACCCTCTAAATCATGTGATTCAGATGTTCCAATCCCCTCCATATCATGTGATTCAGGTGTTCCAATCCCCTCCATATCATGTGATTCGGGTGCTCCAATCCCCTCCATATCATGTGATTCGGGTGTTCCAATCCCCTCCATATCATGTGATTCGGGTGTTCCAATCCCCTCCATATCATGTGATTCGGGTGTTCCAATCCCCTCCATATCATGTGATTCAGGTGCTCCAATCCCCTCCATATCATGTGATTCAGGTGTTCCAATCCCCTCCATATAATGTGATTCAGGTGTTCCAATCCCCTCCCAATCATGTGATTCAGGTGTTCCAATCCCCTCCCAATCATGTGATTCAGGTGTTCCAATCCCCTCCCAATCCTGTGATTCAGGTGTGCCAATCCCCTCCCAATCATGTGATTCAGGTGTTCCAATCCCCTCCCAATCATGTGATTCAGGTGTTCCAATCCCCTCCATATCATGTGATTCAGGTGTTCCAATCCCCTCCATGGACACAGGTGTATACAATCATCCCCTAGGCATGCAGACGGCTTCTACAAACATTGGTGAAAGAATGGGTCGCTCTCAGGAGGGGTTATTGAGGCATACTAGGAGTGGGAGGGGTTATTGACGCATGCTAGAAGAAGGAGGGGTTATTGAGGCATAGTGGGAGGGGTTATCGAGACATTTTTTGGAGTAGGAGGGGTTATGGAGGCATACTGGGAGTAGGAGGAGTTATCAAGGCATACTGGGAGTGGGAGGGGTTATTGAGGCATAGTGGGAGGGGTTATCGAGACATTTTTGGAGTAGGAGGGGTTATGGAGGCATACTGGGAGTGGGAGAGGTTTTGAAGACATTCTCGGAGTAGGAGGAGTTATTGAGGCATACTGGGAGTAGGAGGGGTTATTGAGGCATAGTGGGAGGGGTTATCAAGGCATGCTGGGAGTAGGAGGGGTTATCAATGTATGCTGGGAGTAGGAGTTATCGAGGCATACTGGGAGTAGGAGGAGTTATTGAGGCATACTGGGAGTAGGAGGAGTTATTGAGTTATCGAGGCATGCTGGGAGTAGGAGGGGTTATCGAGGCATGCTGGGAGTAGGAGGGGTTATCGAGGCATGCTGGGAGTAGGAGGGGTTATCAAGGCATGCTGGGAGTAGGAGGAGTTATTGAGGCATGCTGGGAGTAGGAGTTATCGAGGCATGCTGGGAGTAGGAGGAGTTATCGAGGCATACTGGGAGTAGGAGGAGTTATCGGGGCATGCTGGGAGTAGGAGTTATCGAGGCATGCTGGGAGTAGGAGGAGTTATCGAGGCATACTGGGAGTAGGAGGAGTTATCGAGGCATGCTGGGAGTAGGAGGGGTTATCGAGGCATGCTGGGAGTAGGAGGAGTTATCGAGGTATGCTGGGAGTAGGAGGAGTTATCGAGGCATGCTGGGAGTAGGAGGGGTTATCGAGGCATGCTGGGAGTAGGAGGGGTTATCGAGACATGCTGGGAGTAAGAGGAATTATCGAGGCATGCTGGGAGTAGGAGGAGTTATCGAGGCATACTGGGAGTAGGAGGAGTTATCGAGGCATGCTGGGAGTAGGAGGAGTTATCGGGGCATGCTGGGAGTAGGAGGAGTTATCGAGGCATGCTGGGAGTAGGAGGGGTTATCGAGGCATGCTGGGAGTAGGAGGAGTTATCGGGGCATGCTGGGAGTAGGAGGAGTTATCGAGGCATGCTGGGAGTAGGAGGAGTTATCGAGGCATACTGGGAGTAGGAGGAGTTATCGAGGCATACTGGGAGTAGGAGGAGTTATCGAGGCATGCTGGGAGTAGGAGGAGTTATCGAGGCATACTGGGAGTAGGAGGAGTTATCGAGGCATACTGGGAGTAGGAGGAGTTATCGAGGCATGCTGGGAGTAGGAGGAGTTATCGGGGCATGCTGGGAGTAGGAGGAGTTATCGAGGCATGCTGGGAGTAGGAGGAGTTATCGAGGCATACTGGGAGTGGCTCAGTAACAGTAAATGGCTGTCTGGTGATCCGGCGATCTATCACGTCTGTCTGTTTCTGGACCCCATAATGAATTATCTGGGGGGGGGAATGCAGACACCTGTGTTATCGGTAGATGTGACCCCCGTCTTCTCTCCTCTCTGTGTATCATAAACAATTTCTCTTTTATTTTCTCAGCTTTTTCCTCCCGGGTCCCATCTCCGCGCTGCGGATCTCCTGCAGCCCCTTTGCAGCCACTTCCCGTCTCCATACACTCCAGCGATGGCATTTCTCAGGGCGGTGACAACCTCGGACCGTGTCTGTGAGATGAGCGGGAAAACAGTCACTTGTAGTCACCATCAGACAAGGGAGGAGAACAAATGGGAGGCGGAGACGCTGTCATCCTATCACAGGAAATGCCTAAAAAAAAAAAGACAATCATGGCGGGATCTCTGGAGATCATTTTAACGGCAGATTTAACAAGATGGAAATCTCTGTTGCCACGACATCGACATTCCTATGCAATCTGAGCGATTTCACGCTGTGCTTGCTGGGTGATCGGCAGTGGAAAATCATCAGCTTTTGCTGCTTTCTGATTCAATCTCTGTCTCCAGTCAGGAGGAATCATGAGCTGCGGCTGATGGAAAGCAGCTGCTGTCAGGCTTTGTACCGCGGGATGGGACGAGGCCTCTTGGAGCGCAGTCAGCGATTGCATATCCTCGGCATTATTTGCATTCCTCAGGACGCGGGGCCCCGCCCCTCCCCCAGCAGAACTTTGGACGCAGCAGAAGATCCGTCGCAGTTCACGGCTGACTCTTCCCAAAGTCGGAGGCGCCATGGCTGAGTTCACCACCGCCGGCGAGTACGAGGCCAAGATGGACCCGCGCCTGTATCTGGAGTCCTACTTCCATCTGGGATCCGGGAGCCTGGCGGACGACTACCTGCGATTCGTCCTCGGGAAGATGCACGCCGTCTTCTCATCAGGTACGAGGTGGAACCGCGAGCGAGCGACCAATCACAATGCAGCTATCGGTGATCCGACAGCTGGCACCTGATACGCACTGTGCTGACCCAGCAACCAGGGACTGAGTGACCAATCACAATGCAGCTATCGGCGATCCGACAGCTGGCACCTGATACGCGCTGCGCTGACCCAGCGACCGGGGACTGAGTGACCAATCACAATGCAGCTATCGGCGATCCGACAGCTGGCACCTGATACGCGCTGTGCTGACCCAGCAACCAGGGACTGAGTGACCAATCACAATGCAGCTATCGGCGATCCGACAGCTGGCACCTGATACGCGCTGCGGTGACCCAGCGACCGGGGACTGAGCGGCCAATCACAATGCAGCTATTGGCGATCCGACAGCTGGCACCTGATATGTGCTGCGCTGACCCAGCGACCGGGGACTGAGCGGCCAATCACAATGCAGCTATTGCCGATCCGACAGCTGGCACTTGATACGCGCTGCAATGACCCAGCGACCGGGGACTGAGCGACCAATCACAATGCAGCTATCGCCGATCCGACAGCTGGCACCTGATACGCACTGCGCTGACCCAGCGACCGGGGACTGAGCGGCCAATCACAATGCAGCTATTGCCGATCCGACAGCTGGCACTTGATACGCGCTGCAATGACCCAGCGACCGGGGACTGAGCGGCCAATCACAATGCAGCTATCGCCGATCCGACAGCTGGCACCTGATACGCGCTGCGCTGACCCAGCGACTGGGGACTGAGCGGCCAATCAGATTTCATTTCTCTTGTAGTTAGACCAAGGGTGAGCAACATACGGGAAAAACGTGCCGCGATCGCAGAAAACACGCTCTGCGTTTTCAGGTGCCATTAAAATGAAGGTATCCTCTAACTCAGGGCAACTGTGGCCCACCAGCTGTTGGTGAACTACAAGTCCCATCATGCCTCTGCCTTTGGGAGTTGTGCTTGTAACTGTCAGTTTTGCAGTGCTTCATGGGACTTGTAGTTCTACAACAGCTGGAGGGCCACAGTTGCCCTGAGTTAGAGGATACCTTCATTTTAATGGCACCTGAAAAAGCAGAGCGTGTTTTCCGCGATCGCGGCACGTTTTTCCGTGTGGGAAACAAAATCACAGGCCGCCCAAAAATGGTTCCAGAATCTTTATTGGGCGTCGTGCAATTTTGTTTGCGCAATCGCGGTGCATTTGCTCTGCGGAAAAAAACCGCGCCGCGATCGCGCCGAAAACACCCTGCGTTTTCAGGTGTCATTGAAATGAGCGGCAGCTGAGCGTTCACCACCCACAATATCATGGCGGCCGTTACAATGAGTCCGTTTGACGATAAGTAATACAAATTGCCACCAAGTAGAAAACAATGTATCATTTATTGATCCGGAAATATCTGCAATCCGTACAAATACAACGCAAACGGCGAGGAGAAGCCGCAGGGGGGCTACATTCCTACATACAGGGGGACCAAGGCAGGGGGGCTACATTCCTACATACAGTGGGACCAAGGCAGGGGGGCTACATTCCTACATACAGTGGGACCAAGGCAGGGGGGCTACATTCCTACATACAGTGGGACCAAGGCCGGGGGGCTACATTCCTACAGTGGGACCAAGGCAGGGGGGCTACATTCCTAGATACGGAAGACCAAGGCAGGGGGGCTACATGCCTACATACAGTGGGACCAAGGCAGGGGGCTACATTCCTACATACAGTGGGACCAAGGCGGGGGGGGGGCTACATTCCTAGATACGGAGGGACCAAGGCAGGGGGGCTACATTCCTAGATACAGAGGGGACCAAGGCATGGGGGGCTACATTCCTAGATACGGAGGGACCAAGGCATGGGGGGCTACATTCCTACATACAGAGGGACAAAGGCAGGGGGGCTACATTCCTATATATGGGGACAAAGGCAGGGGGGCTACATTCCTAGATACAGAGGGACCAAGGCATGTGGGGCTACATTCCTAGATATGGGGGACAAAGGCAGGGGGGCTACATTCCTATATATGGGGGACAAAGGCAGGGGGGCTACATTCCTAGATACGGAGGGACCAAGGCAGGGGGGCTACATTCCTAGATATGGGGGACCAAGGCAGGGGGGCTACATTCCTAGATATGGGGGACCAAGGCAGGGGGGCTACATTCCTAGATATGGGGGACCAAGGCAGGGGGGCTACATTCCTAGATACGGAGGGACCAAGGCAGGGGGCTACATTCCTACATACGGAGGGACCAAGGCAGGGGGGCTACGTTCCTAGATACGGAGGGACCAAGGCGGGGGGGCTACGTTACTAGATACGGAGGGACCAAGGCGGGGGGGCTACATTCCTACATACAGGGGAACCAATGCAGGGGGGCTACATTCCTAGATACGGAGGGACCAAGGCGGGGGGCTACATTCCTAGATATGGAGTGACCAAGGCGGGGGGCTACATTCCTAGATATGGAGGGACCAAGGCAGGGGGGCTACATTCCTTGATACAGAGGGACCAAGGCAGCGGGGCTACATTCCTAGATATGGAGGGACCAAGGCAGGGGGGCTACATTCTACATACAGTAGGACCAAGGCAGGGGGGCTACATTCCTAGATACATACATTCCTAGATACGGAGGGACCATGGAGGATGACTGTAGCCCCCATCTTTCTGAGTTAAGATTACAGACTGGAATAGAATTATAGAGTTCAGACTGACAACCTTTTCCTCAGAATCGGCCCTTCTGGGGGTGTGGCCATCCCGAGAACCCATCCAGTCAGCACTGTGCAGTTGTGGGACATTGATGGGGGGCGGTAACCATCTCGCATTGTCCTCCACAGGTGCGGTGAAAGGCGACACCCTCATTGACGTTGGCTCCGCCCCGTCCATCTACCAGCTCCTCTCCTCCTGCGAAGCCTTCGAGAAGATTATCGCCACGTGGTTCACGCAGAGCGAGCTGCGCCAGCTGCAGAAATGGCAGAACAAAGAGGCCGACGCGTTTGATGTGGTCGTCCATCCTGAAACACGTCTGCGGTCTGGAGGGAAACAAGTGAGTATGTTATGTTCAGCAATACGAGGGAATGATTTCCAGGGTCAGAGAATGAGCAGACCACACCTCCATGATTGACAGGACTGAAATCCAATGAAAAGAAGGGGGCAGGCTGGGGGGGGAAAGAGCTAGATGATGCTGGACGTCCTCCAGGAAATGAGGCGGAGCTCTGTCTGAATTCTGCAGCTTCTAATGCACATTGTGAGCAGCTCTCAGTGTGCGGTGAGCTCAGAGGAAGCCCGTTTCCATCGAAAATTAAAATAATGAATGTGAATCTGTTGCAGAGCGACCCCCAGGAGAAGGAAGAGAAGCTGAGGGGGAAAATCGAGAAGGTTTTGCACTGTGACCGTCAGCAGGAGCAACCCCTGGCACCGATCGACGCTCCCAAAGCCGACTGCGTCACCGCCGTCGTTTGCCTGGAAGCGGCCTGCAGGAACTTCGAGACCTACGGCCTGGCCCTCAGGCACTGTCCCACCTCCTCAAACCCAACGGGCACCTGCTGCTGGCGGGGGACCTGGGCGCCAATTACTACGAGGTCGGCGCCGAAAAGGTCTTCTCGCTGCCCGTGAGCGAGACGTTCCTGAGAGAAGCGCTTCCCGGAAACGGCTATCGCATCGTAGAGCTGGCCACCTTCGGGAAGCCCGACGACGCCGACCCCAACGCTTCCGACTACGAGGCTTCTACTTCGCCCACGCCCAAAAAGTGTAGCTGGGAGGGCTAGCCGGGGAGGCCAGGGGCGGAGCCTTCGTGACCGTGCCGTGTGGGTGCGTACATTTCACGCGTCACGAGTTCCCGACTTCTTATGAGCTGAGGGACATTTACATACTCTATAGTCAATTTGGTAAAATTTCAAGATGGCCGGCGTCACACTGTAGGTGAGATGGTGCGGGCTGTGCTCTCTCCTCCCCTCCTCCTGCCTGCTAGCGCAGCTCCTGTGTGGCTGTGAACACCGCCACCTGCTTGTTAATACAGGAGAGCAGGGGCAGATTGACCATTCAGGAACTCGGGCAGTGCTTGAGGACCCAGGGTCAGTAGGGGGCCCCATCCCATGACCTTTCATAGGCTTTTTTGGGTGTGGTTTGAGTGTGGGCGAGGATACAGGGGCCCCATGATCCCCTATTACCCGGGGGCCCTATGAGTTGTTAGTCCACCCCTGCAGGAGCACTGCACTGGCAGGAAAGAGGAGGGGAGTGAGAACACAGCCTGCACTGCTAGTTCCAGACTTCCTACAAGCTGAGGGAGATTTACATACTCTATTGTAAATTTGGTAAAATTTCAAGATGTCGGGCGTCACACTGTAGGTGAGATGGTGCGGGCTGTGCTCTCTCCTCCCCTCCTCCTGCCTGCTAGTGCAGCTCCTGTGTGCCTGTGATCACCGCCACCTGCTTGTATAGTACAGGAGCGCTGCACTGGCAGGAAAGAGGAGAGGGAGAACACAGCCTGCACCGCGTCTCGGCTCTCTCCTCCCCTCCTCCTGCCTGCTAGTGCAGCTCCTGTGTGCCTGTGATCACCGCCATCTGCTGGTTAATACAGGAGAGCTGCACTGGCAGGAAAGAGGAGGGGGAGGGAGAACACAGCCCGCACCGCGTCTCGGCTCTCTCCTCCCCTCCTCCTGCCTGCTAGTGCAGCTCCTGTGTGCCTGTGATCACCGCCATCTGCTGGTTAATACAGGAGAGCTGCACTGGCAGGAAAGAGGAGGGGGAGGGAGAACACAGCCCGCACCGCGTCTCGGCTCTCTCCTCCCCTCCTCCTGCCTGCTAGTGCAGCTCCTGTGTGCCTGTGATCACCGCCATCTGCTGGTTAATACAGGAGAGCTGCACTGGCAGGAAAGAGGAGGGGGAGGGAGAACACAGCCCGCACCGCGTCTCGGCTCTCTCCTCCCCTCCTCCTGCCTGCTAGTGCAGCTCCTGTGTGCCTGTGATCACCGCCATCTGCTGGTTAATACAGGAGAGCTGCACTGGCAGGAAAGAGGAGGGGGAGGGAGAACACAGCCTGCGCCTCTAGTACCTGACTTCCTATCAGCTGAGGGAGATTCACATACTCTATAGTAAATTTGGTAAAATTTCAAGATGCCCAGCGGAAGTTAAAAATCTTTTAGGGCCGGTTCACACTATAGAAACGCAGCCTGGATGCGTTCTGGATGCGTTTTTGTTTGTGCGTTCCAGATAATTTTTTCCTCGCATTGCAATTTCAATAGGGTCGTGTGCGTTCCGGTGCATTTTTGTTTGTGCATTTTTGACGCATTCTAGTGCGTTTTTGGTGCATCCCAGTTAATTTTTTCCTCTTTTCAGTTTTAATATGGACATGTGCATTCCTGTGCGTTTTTGATGCGTTCCGGTGCATTTTTCCTCTCTTTTCAATTTAAATACGGACATGTGCATTCCTGTGCGTTTTTGATGCGTTCCAGTTAATTTTTTCCTCTCTTTTCAATTTAAATAAGGACGTGCGTTCCGGTGCGTTTTTGCATGCGCGTTTTTTGACGCATCCCAGTTCATTTTTTCCTCTCTTTTCAGTTTTAATACGGACATGTGCATTCCAGTGCGTTTTTGCTTGCATGTTTTTGTCGTGTTCCAGTGCTTTTTGGTGCATTCCAGTGCATTTTTGCTTAATCATTTTTGACGCGTTCCAGTGCGTTTTTAGTGCGTTACAGTTCATTTTTTCCTCTTTTCAATTTAAAAAGGGACATGTGTGTTCCGGTGCGTTTTTGGTGCGTTTCACCGCGTTCCAGTGCCGTTCTGTGCAGGAAAAATGCGGCTTGTTCTACTCTTTTTTTTTTCTGCAACCGGAATGCACCAGAACTGCCAGCGCTGATGAGAACTATGACACCGACCGCCATATCACCGACTTTCTGTGCGTTTTGGATGCAGAAAAAAACACAACTGAAACGCGTGGAGTGTGAACCGGCCCTGAATGTAATTTTAAAAGCCTTGACCGCCTATGTATGGCTCTGGCGGTGATCAGCCATGACTGTGCCGTGCCGGCAGTGAAGGGACGAGGTCCTATAGAGTGCCAGATGCAAAGATCCAAGTGTGATTCCCGACCCTCCCTTCCAGGTCCATGAACTCCTTCAGCAGCAGAGGTGGCAGGTCCTGCCCTTTATTATGAAGCGCCCGAGGCAGCTGCCTGGTCTGCCTACCCCTCAGCCCACAATCTATCATGGCGTGACCCCACCCCCCCCTGGCGCCCCCACATGTCTGAGTCCCTCGGTGTCTCTTTGTATGACCAGTGAACACACGTCTGTATTAATAAAGGAGAATCATTTGCACCCGTGTCTTTGTTTTCTTTCTCCAACTCTGGAAGAGGCTCAGCAAACTAAGGCGGTCGCATTCCTTCTCTGCGTTGTCAGGAGTTATGTGGCGGCTCTGGATTCATGAAAGCGATAATAAACCCGAAACCAAGAATGGAGCATAATGCAGCTTACCAGTCCTTAGATGTGGCGGCTGCATTCCTTTTCTTTTTTTTCCTCCTCTGTTTTCACCTGGTGGTCCGGCCAGTAACACACCTCCCGTATTAGAGCGCCCCCACTCTGGAGGAAGGAGCACAGGGGGCAATCATTCGATGTGGCGGCTGCATTCATTTTCTTTTTTTTCTTTGCCCCCCCCCCCCCGTTTTTAAGTGGTGATCTGGCCAGTAACACACTTCCCATATTAGAGCGCCCCCACTCTGGAGGAAGGAGCACGGGGGGCAATCATTCGATGTGGCAGCTGCATTCGTTTTCTTCCCCCCCCCCCTCTGTTTTCACCTGGTGATCTGGCCAGTAACACACTTCCCATATTAGAGCGCCCCCACTCTGGAGGAAGGAGCACGGGGGGCAATCATTCGATGTGGCAGCTGCATTCGTTTTCTTCCCCCCCCCCTCTGTTTTCACCTGGTGATCTGGCCAGTAACACACATCCTGTATTAGAACGCCCCCACTCTGCAGGAAGGAGCACAGGGGGAAATCATTCGATGTGGCAGCTGCATTCGTTTTCCTCCCCCCCCCCCCCCTCTGTTTTCACCTGGTGATCTGGCCAGTAACACACATCCTGTATTAGAACGCCCCCACTCTGCAGGAAGGAGCACAGGGGGGCAATCATTCGATGTGGCAGTTGAATTTTTTTTCTTTTAATTTTTTGGGCTATAAACAAAACACCGATAATTTTGAAAAAAAAAATATATTTTTTTTTTACTTTTTGCTATAAAACATATCCAGTAAAAAAATTTTAAAAAATCTAATTTCGTCATAAATTTCGGCACCCAAATTACATTTACATCCTTTTTTTCCCACAAATTGAACTTTCTTTCGGCGGTATTTGATCCTCTGTGCGTTTTTAATTTTTTTGGGCTATAAACAAAAAAGACCGACAATTTTGAAAAACAAAAAAATATATATTTTTGACTTTTTGCTATAAAAAACGTCCAGTATAAAAAAATGTAAAAAATCTAATTTCGTCATAAATTTCTGCCAAAATGTATTCCGCTAAAAAAAAAATCGTGTAAATGAATTGGTTTACGTGACAGTGATAGCGTCTACAAATGGCGGGATAGATATGGGGATTTTTTTTTTTTTCTACTGGTAATGGCGGCGATCAGCGACTTGTAGCGAGACTGCGGCGGGCATTCTGACACTCGGGGGGGACTGACTTGGTGTCACTGACATCCCCAGTGACACCATTAGAGTGATCAGTGCTGATAAAAAAGCACTGACACTGTACTAATGGCACCGGGCAGGAAGGGGTTAACATGAGGGGCGATCAAAGGGTTAACTGTGTGCTGGGCGTGTTTTACTAGGGTCTGCGTGTTTCACTGTACGCATGCTGGTATGCAGAGCCATACAAAGCAGTGTGCAGGAGCTGACGGGAGAGATCTGTGCTGTTCATACACAGGTCTCTCTCCTGTCGGAGGTACTCGGTGATCACCAGGTGTCGGCTGATTGACAGCTGAGGCCGCGAATGGTGCGCGGGTAGGGCGCTCGTGCGCGCCCCCTACCTGGAAATGCGAAATCACGTGTATATATATATATATATGTATATATATATGTGATTTTGCGCACCCCTACTGCCCTGTAGCAGTATTTCTGAAAAGTGGAGTAATTATAGGGGACGAAACGCGTTAGGGACGCCATGCTGCGTGCTTCCTCATTGGTTCAGCAGGAAATATGAATGTAAGGATCATAGAACAGGATGGCGCAGAGGTCACGGTGTAGATAGATGATTCCTGTGGACTGGAGATGTCAGGTCATGTATCGGTGAAACCCTTCCAGGAATTTCTTACCTCTCACAGGACCGCCGCCGACACCCCATCTGCTCTCCTCCCCTGAAGGTCGGCACCATCTTTGTTCAGACAATCCGGAGCCTTGGAAAATAAATTCTCTGCGTTCCTTTTTTTTTGTTTGACCTCCGGAGATGATTAACCGCGGGGCCGCTGCAATAAAGTTCGATGATTTTATTAGATGGGGCGTAGTGCGGGGGTGCAAAGGGCAGGTCTTGTTTTCTACATCTTGCAGTAAAATCAGTTCTTGTCACTCAGATGTATGGAGATTACTTCTGGGGCCCGTTTATAAAGCAGTGAATCTGACATTCACCGAACATTGGCTGCGGTGGAGGTTTCCTGATGGTGACAACAGTGGGTGTTGAAATGGCCACTCACAGCCCTCGTGACAACAAAGGTGCGGATGTGGGAAGCGTAGACAGAGCGTTGTCACCCTAGAACAGGAAGTAGACCAGGACCTCCGTGCCGGGATAGCCCTTCCCAACGAAGCGGCCTCACAGAAATGAATCTACCAATATATGCGCCACCAGGGGCGGACTGACAACTCATGGGGCCCCCGGGCAATAGGGGATCATGGGGCCCCTGTGTCCTTGCCAAACTGAAAAAAGCCTATGAAAAAGGTACCAGGGGCATCTCATGGGGCCCCCTACTGACCCCGGGTCCCTGGGCAGTCCCCGAGTTTCCAAATGGTCAGTCTGCCCCTGTGCGCCACGTTATTTCAGGTACTTATATAGCGCCGTCCGTTTACGCTGCACTTTACATATATATTGTGCATTCACATCAGGCCCCGCCCCCAAGGAGCGTGCAATCTAAGGTCCCTAACTCACATTCATACATACACATACTAGGGATAATTTAGACCGGATCCAATTCACCTCCCAGCATGTCTTTGGAGGTGGGAGGAAACCGGAGTACCCGGAGGAAACCCACATAGGCACAGGGAGAACATGCAAACTCCAGGCAGGTGGTGCCGTTGTTGGGATTCGAACCGACGACCCGAGTACTGCCAGGTGGAAGTTTGGACTTAGAGCGTGCTCCAGACACGGAGATCGGGCTCTCCTCCAATGAGGAGGTCCGCTTTATGGTCACCTGATCACTGCGGGAGAGTCTGATTGCCTATCACAGCGCTCAGTCACTGGACCGGGTGTGTTCTCCTCTTCACTGGATACAATGTATCTTCTCCTCGCTGGAGGAGACAAATGTAACAATGTAAGGCCGCTTTCACCCGGAGGTTCCGTATGTCCGCTCTTCATCTGTGCGTTTACGGATGACAAACCGACACCCATGTATTTCTATGGACTAGCGGATGTAAACGGACGATCGGTAATGTCTGCGTCCGTTAACATCCAGTTTTTTGCATGGAAGGTCCTTTTACCCCGGCGGTCCCTTATTTCATCACTTCAGTCACATTTTTTCATCAGTTTACATTCGTTTTTCATTACTTTATGTCAGTTTTTCATCAGTTTACATTTGTTTTTTTACATCCTTTACCAATGCAAAAACAGACTGTATGTCCATTTACATATGTTTACAATAATTTATGTCCGTTTATATCCTTTTTGTCCATTTACATCCCTTTTTTTAGTCCATTTACATCCGTTTTTCATCAGTTTATATCAATTTTTCATCAGTTTACATTCGTTTTTTACATCCTTTACCAATGCAAAAACAGACTGCATGTCCGCTTACATCCATTTACATCAGTTTATGTCCGTTTACATCTTTTTTGTCCATTTACATCCTTTTATCCCATTTATATCAATTTTTCATCAGTTTACATTCTTTTTTTACATCCTTTACCAATGCAAAAACAGACCATATGTCCGTTTACATCCATTTACATTAGTTTATGTCCGTTGACATCTGATTACATTCGTTTGTATCTATTTACATCCTTTTTTGTCCGTTTACATCCGTTTTTTTAGTCCGTTTACATCCGTATTTCATCAGTTTACATCCTTTTTTGTCCGTTTACATCCGTTTTTTTTGTCCGTTTACATCCGTATTTCATCAGTTTACATGAGTTTTTTTACATCCTTTACCAATGCAAAAATGGACCGTATGTCCGTTTACATCCATTTACATTAATTAATGTCTATTTACATCCGTTTACATCAGGTTTTTTGTCCGTTTACATTTGTTTATGTCTGTTTTACATCCTTTTTTGTCCATTTACATCCTTTTTTTCCCCGTTCCGGGGTTTTTTTTTTTTACAGAAGAAAAATAGGGTTTTCTTCCGTTCTAAAAAATGGATGTCAATGGATGCGGACATTAACAGATGTAAACAGACGATCATCCGTTTACGTCCGCTAGTCCATAGAAATACATGGGGGTCTGTTTTTCATCCGTAAACGGACAGATGAATAACGGACATACAAAACCCCCGGGTGAAAAGGGGCCAAAGAAAGCCCTATTTTTCTTCTGTTAAAAACCCCCCAGAATGGACGAAAAATGGATGTAAACAGACATAAATAAATGTAAAGAGATGTAAATGGACAAAAAAGGATGTAAACGGGCATAAACTAATGTAAACGGACGTAAATGGACATACACTAATGTAAACGGACGTAAATGGACATACACTGATGTAAACGGATGTAAATGGACATACACTAATATCAGCAGATGTAAATGGACATACACTAATGTAAACGGATGTAAATGGACATGCACTAATGTAAACGGATGTAAATGGACATACACTGATGTAAACGGACGTAAATGGACATACACTAATGTAAACGGACGTAAATGGACATACACTAATGTAAACGGATGTAAATGGACATACACTGATGTAAACGGATGTAAATGGACATACACTGATGTAAACGGATGTAAATGGACATACACTAATGTAAACGGATGTAAATGGACATGCACTAATGTAAACGGATGTAAATGGACATACACTGATGTAAACGGACGTAAATGGACATACACTAATGTAAACGGACGTAAATGGACATACACTAATGTAAACGGACGTAAATGGACATACACTGATGTAAACGGACGTAAATGGACATACACTGATGTAAACGGACGTAAATGGACATACACTGATGTAAACGGACGTAAATGGACATACACTGATGTAAACGGATGTAAATGGACATACACTAATGTAAACGGATGTAAATGGACATACACTGATGTAAACGGATGTAAATGGACATACACTAATGTAAACGGATGTAAATGGACATACACTAATGTAAACGGATGTAAATGGACATACACTAATGTAAACGGACGTAAATGGACATACACTAATGTAAACGGACGTAAATGGACATGCACTAATGTAAACGGACGTAAATGGACATACACTAATGTAAACGGACGTAAATGGACATGCACTAATGTAAACGGACGTAAATGGACATACACTAATGTAAACGGACGTAAATGGACATAAACTAATGTAAACGGACGTAAATGGACATACACTAATGTAAACGGACGTAAATGGACATACACTAATGTAAACGGACGTAAATGGACATACACTAATGTAAACGGACGTAAATGGACATACACTAATGTAAACGGACGTAAATGGACATACACTAATGTAAACGGATGTAAATGGACATACACTGATGTAAACGGACGTAAATGGACATACGGTCCATTTTTGCATTGGTAAAAAAATGGATGTAAACGGATGAAAAACTGATGTGAACGGAATGCTTTTTTCTTGGAAGAAACGTGACTGAACTGATGAAGAAAACGGATCTCCGGTGTGAAAATTATAATAAGGGCTCATTCACACGGACGTTCCGATTGGTTCCGCCTGCCTGGTTTTCAGGTGGATCGGATCAGAACCTCCATTCACCTCTATGGAGCGGCGGATATAAACGGATATGTGTACGTTTACACCCGCCGACATCCAATCTGATCCGATCCACCAAAAAGGGACGGTTGGGGATCCAATTCCCCTTTCGTCTGTCGGTCCGTATTCATCTGACTGCCCATTGAGAAGAGCGAGCGGCTCTGTGTCTGCTCTGCACCAGCGGAGGGGACACGGACCTGTCATCTGCTTGCTCAGCCCCCCCCCCCAGCGGAGCCCCCTCCCCCGCTGAGCACACATCAAGGCTGCACCCGGCCTTCGGATTGGTTGTCCTCCATCATGATGGGATTTACATTTGTAGACAAAAACACAATAACCGTCCTGGAGACGGGACTGAAGAGGTTTATCAGGGACCAATCAGATCTCAGCGTGTATATCAGGGGATCTGCATGGCTGATGAATCAATGGCTGCGCCCACATGGGGGGTCTGCAGGTGAGATCTCACCAGGGGGGGTCCCTGTGTCCTGAATACAGGAGGAGGAGCCTGCCGCACCCGCAATATTGCATAGACCCCGGTCCCTGACCCCTCATACAGGACCGGGACTAGAGGAAGGAGGCTGAATCCTGAGACCCCCCCAGGGATGGCGACTGCAGGATCCTCCTAAGAGACCCCCATTGTGAGTGCCAGACCAGAGACTCAGACCGGGACCCCCCTGTGTTATATAGTGAGGACCGAGGCCGGGACCCCCCTGTGTTATATAGTGAGGACCGAGGCGGGGACCCCCCTGTGTTATATAGTGAGGACCGAGGCGAGGACCCCCCTGTGTTATATATGAGGACCGAGGCGGGGACCCCTCTGTGTTATATAGTGAGGACCGAGGCGGGGACCCCTCTGTGTTATATAGTGAGGACCGAGGCGGGGACCCCTCTGTGTTATATAGTGAGGACCGAGGCGGGGACCCCTCTGTGTTATATAGTGAGGACCGAGGCGGGGACCCCTCTGTGTTATATAGTGAGGACCGAGGCGGGGACCCCCCTGTGTTATATAGTGAGGACCGAGGCGGGGACCCCCCTGTGTTATATATGAGGACCGAGGCCGGAACCCCTCTGTGTTATATAGTGAGGACCGAGGCGGGGACCCCCCTGTGTTATATAGTGAGGACCGAGGCCGGGACCCCCCTGTGTTATATAGTGAGGACCGAGGCGGGGACCCCCCTGTGTATATAGTGAGGACCGAGGCTGGGACCCCTGTGTGTTATATAGTGAGGACCGAGGCGGGGACCCCTCTGTGTTATATAGTGAGGACCGAGGCGGGGACCCCCTGTGTTATATAGTGAGGACCGAGGCGGGGACCCCTCTGTGTTATATATGAGGACCGAGGCAGGGACCCCTCTGTGTTATATATGAGGACCGAGGCGGGGACCCCTCTGTGTTATATAGTGAGGACCGAGGCCGGGACCCCTCTGTGTTATATAGTGAGGACCGAGGCGGGGACCCCTCTGTGTTATATATGAGGACCGAGGCCGGAACCCCTCTGTGTTATATAGTGAGGACCGAGGCGGGGACCCCCCTGTGTTATATAGTGAGGACCGAGGCCGGGACCCCCCTGTGTTATATAGTGAGGACCGAGGCGGGGACCCCCCTGTGTATATAGTGAGGACCGAGGCTGGGACCCCTGTGTGTTATATAGTGAGGACCGAGGCGGGGACCCCTCTGTGTTATATAGTGAGGACCGAGGCGGGGACCCCCCTGTGTTATATATGAGGACCGAGGCAGGGACCCCTCTGTGTTATATATGAGGACCGAGGCGGGGACCCCTCTGTGTTATATAGTGAGGACCGAGGCCGGGACCCCTCTGTGTTATATAGTGAGGACCGAGGCGGGGACCCCTCTGTGTTATATATGAGGACCGAGGCGGGGACCCCCCTGTGTTATATAGTGAGGACCGAGGCGGGGACCCCTCTGTGTATATAGTGAGGACCGAGGCGGGGACCCCCCTGTGTTATATAGTGAGGACCGAGGCCGGGACCCCCCTGTGTTATATAGTGAGGACCGAGGCGGGGACCCCTCTGTGTTGTATAGTGAGGACCGAGGCCGGGACCCCTCTGTGTTATATAGTGAGGACCGAGGCCGGGACCCCTCTGTGTTATATAGTGAGGACCGAGGCCGGGACCCCTCTGTGTTATATAGTGAGGACCGAGGCTGGGACCCCTCTGTGTTATATATGAGGACCGAGGCCGGGACCCCTCTGTGTTATATAGTGAGGACCGAGGCTGGGACCCCTCTGTGTTATATATGAGGACCGAGGCGGGGACCCCTCTGTGTTATATAGTGAGGACCGAGGCGGGGACCCCCCTGTGTTATACAGTGAGGACCGAGGCGGGGACCCCCCTGTGTTATATAGTGAGGACCGAGGCTTGGACCCCTCTGTGTTATATAGTGAGGACCGAGGCGGGGACCCCCCTGTGTTATATAGTGAGGACCGAGGCGGGGACCCTTCTGTGTTATATAGTGAGGACCGAGGCTGGGACCCCTCTGTGTTATATAGTGAGGACCGAGGCCGGGACCCCTCTGTGTTATATAGTGAGGACCGAGGCGGGGACCCCCCTGTGTTATATAGTGAGGACCGAGGCTGGGGACCCCTCTGTGTTATATAGTGAGGACCGAGGCGGGGACCCCTCTGTGTTATATAGTGAGGACCGAGGCCGGGACCCCTCTGTGTTATATAGTGAGGACCGAGGCCGGGACCCCTCTGTGTTATATAGTGAGGACCGAGGCGGGGACCCCTCTGTGTTGTATAGTGAGGACCGAGGCCGGGACCCCTCTGTGTTATATAGTGAGGACCGAGGCCGGGACCCCTCTGTGTTATATAGTGAGGACCGAGGCAGGGACCCCCCTGTGTTATATAGTGAGGACCGAGGCTGGGACCCCTCTGTGTTATATAGTGAGGACCGAGGTGGGGACCCCTCTGTGTTATATAGTGAGGACCGAGGCGGGGACCCCCCTGTGTTATATATGAGGACCGAGGCGGGACCCCCCTGTGTTATATATGAGGACCGAGGCCGGGACCCCTCTGTGTTATATATGAGGACCGAGGCCGGGACCCCTCTGTGTTATATAGTGAGGACCGAGGCGGGGACCCCTCTGTGTTATATAGGACATCTTTTCTGCTCCCATAGTTACTGAGACTTGCTGTTCTATTCCTCCTGTGCGTATTGTTGTGGAATGCTGGGACTTGTAGTTGGCCATCTTGAGTAAGGGCAGGTGAGTCATGTAGCATTTACTTCCTTGAATCCGTCTGCCCTTATCTCAGGCATTCATTCAGGTAGAGGAGCTTAGCTGAGAAAGCCCCTCCCCCCCATAAGGACTCCTGGAATGTATGACATCATCTTGGCCTAGGCCAGAAACCAGGAAGTAACTGAAGAAATGTATATATATTTTGTAAACAAAGAATATAAGAAATGTTTGTAGCTACATTGTAACCAATCAGATGTTTGAAGTCTTTGGTGAAGTGCAGGGGCAGACTGACCATTTAGAAACTTAAGCACTGCCCGAGGGCCCGGGGTCAGTAGGGGGCCCCATGAGATGCCCCTGGTACCTTTTTCATAGGCTTTTTTGAGTTTGGGCAAGGACACAGGGGCCCCATGATCCCCTATTGCCCGGGGGCCCCATGAGTAGTCAGTCTGCCCCTGGTGAAGCGTGATATCTGTCAGCTCGATATCCATCGTAAATGCGGATCAGCATGACGATGATCGGTCCTTGTTCCAATTTCTTTGCTAGAGGGGACATCTGGTGGCTGATCTCAGTATTGCGATGCACCACGTGGCGGCATAAAACCCCAAAGCAGAAATGTTTTTGTTGTTTTTGGTTGGAATGGTGAGGGGTTAGAACCTCCGGATGGTTTTGTGCTGTCTGTGTCCCCATCAACAAAATAAAGCCTCATTTCCTGTCCTGGAAAATGGGTGTCAACAGGAGAGGAATTGATGGGGATATCTCTTCCATGGGACAGTGACTACAGCTGCATGGCATTTCCAGGTGGTGACAACAGCGGGCCATGTCTGTGTCATGTGGGTGGACACAGCGGCTTGTAGTCTCCATCGGGAGCCGAGGTGACAACACAAGAGTACAATTGGAAGGCAAGGACAGGGCGTTGTCACCCTAGAACAGGCAGTGCCTGAACCAGGACCTCCATGGCAGGATCACCTTGTTTTGTTTTTTAACCAGTTGCCCTCTGCAGAAATACTGCTACAGGGCGGCAGGGCTGCACAAAATCACATATGTATATAACTGATTTCATTTTCCAGGTAGGGGGCGCACAAGCACACCACCCTACCTGCGCAGCCATTGGCGGCTAGGGATGTCAGTCACCGGGTCCTGACTGGAGATTCTCCGCCTGCACCGGCAATCGCCGACAAATAGTGACGGGAGAGAGCTGTGTGTAGACAGTGCAAAGTGCAATTTTAGGGAAAAAAAGTACGTAAATTTCATTTGGGTGCAGCGTTGCATGACCGCGCAATTGTCAGTTGACATGACTGAGCGCCGTATCACAAAAAATGGCCTGGTCGGGAAGGGAGGGGATCCTCTGGGGGGGAGAATTCTATGGAGGGGGAAGGGAAGGGGGGAATCCTCTGGATGGGGGGGGGGGAAACTCTAGAGGGGGAAAGGAAGGGGGGGGAATCCTCTGGAGGTTGAGGGGAAGGGGGGAATCCTCTGGAGGGGGAAGGAAGGGGGGAATCCTCTGGAGGTTGAGGGGAAGGGGGGAATCCTCTGGAGGGGGAAGGGAAGGGGGGAATCCTCTGGAGGGGGAAGAGGGAGGGGGGAATCTCTGGAGGGGGAAAGGAATGGGGGGAATCCTCTGGAGGGGGAAGGGGAGGGGGGAATCCTCTGGAAGTTGAGGGGAAGGGGGGGAATCTCTGGAGGGGGAAAGGAAGGGGGGAGGGATCCTCTGGAGGTTGAGGGGAAGGGTGGAATCTCTGGAGGGGGATCCTCTGGAAGTTGAGGGGAAGGGGGGGAATCTCTGGAGGGGGGATCCTCTGGAGGTTGAGGGGAAGGGGGGAATCTCTGGAGGGGGAAAGGAAGGGGGGAGGGATCCTCTGGAGGTTGAGGGGAAGGGGGGAATCTATGGAGGGGGAAAGGAAGGGGGGGGGGAATCCTCTGGAGGGGAAAGGGAAGGAGCTTAATCCTCTGGAGGGGGGGGGGAATCCTCTGGACGTTGAGGGGAGGGGGGGCAATCTCTGGAGTGAAGGGAATCCTCTGGAAGTTGAGGGGGAGGAGGGGTAATCTCTGGAGGGGGGGGAATCCTCTGGAGGTTGAGAGGAAGGGGGGGAATCTCTGAAGGGGGGGGGAATCCTCTGGAAGTTGAGGGGGAGGGGGGGGCAATCTCCTGGAGGGGGAGGGGTTAAACAGTTAAAATGTTTATAAATGACGTCTTCAATGACATTTCGGTGTGAAAGCTCCTCTCAGACTTTGGTGATTGGGGGGGGGGGGGTCGCAGCTGATTGCATTTGCAGGTTGATCTGAAGGTAAATATCAGGCAGACAATGGATTCCCGGAGAGATGATCACTTCTGATTGGATGGTACAAAGGCCCCACATGCTGGGAGTCAGCCGAGCACAGACTGGAGCTGGGCAATGGGAGTGCAGACCCCGAGAGTGACATCCTCCGGTGTGATCTGTTTTGGTCAGATAAATATTCCATTGAAAGTGGTTTTTATGTTTGATAAGTGCAACAAAGAAAAGAAAAAATGTGTTGATCCCGCCAGGAATCTTGTGAGCTGATAACTTCCTGTGCCCTCTGCCTGTGTTGCACTCAGTTACATCAGCAGCCCCCACCCCCCAGCCCTTAGGTGGGCACACAATGCTGGTCGCACTGACACCCGCTGCCATTGGCTCTGATTGGTTGCAGCCTGCCGGCGGCTGATGACATCAGCATGGTGCGTAGAAGAGGCCCGCCTGCCTACAGCCGTGCCCAACATTTCTGCCGGGGGCCGGATTGGGGGCTGATCTGGGGTCTGAAGTGCATGCATGGGGGTTGATTTTAGGTTTGAAGTGCATGCATTGCAGCTGATCTAAGTATTGAAGTTCATGCATTGGGGGTGATCTGAGGTTTAACATGCATGCATTGGAACTGCTTTGATGTTGGAAGTGCATGCATGGGGGCCGATCTGAGGTGTGATGGGTCGTGCATTGGGGGCCGATCTGAGGTGTAATGGGTCATGCATGGGGGCCGATCTGAGGTGTGATGGGTCGTGCATGGGGGCCGATCTGAGGTGTGATGGGTCGTGCATGGGGGCCGATCTGAGGTGTGATGGGTCGTGCATGGGGGCCGATCTGAGGTGTGATGGGTCGTGCATTGGGGACCGATCTGAGGTGTGATGGGTCGTGCATTGGGGACCGATCTGAGGAGTGATGGGCCGTGCATTGGGGGCCGATCTGAGGAGTGATGGGCCGTGCATTGGGGGCCGATCTGAGGAGTGATGGGCCGTGCATTGGGGGCCGATCTGAGGTGTGATGGGTCGTGCATTGGGGGCCGATCTGAGGAGTGATGGGCCGTGCATTGGGGCCGATCTGAGGAGTGATGGGTCGTGCATTGGGGCCGATCTGAGGAGTGATGGGTCGTGCATTGGGGGCCGATCTGAGGAGTGATGGGCCATGCATCGGGGCCGATCTGAGGAGTGATGGGCCGTGCATCGGGGGCCGATCTGAGGAGTGATGGGTCGTGCATTGGGGGCCGATCTGAGGAGTGATGGGCCGTGCATTGGGGGCCGATCTGAGGAGTGATGGGCCGTGCATTGGGGGCCGATCTGAGGTGTGATGGGTCGTGCTTTGGGGGCTGATCTGAGGAGTGATGGGCCGTGCATTGGGGGCCGATCTGAGGAGTGATGGGCCGTGCACTGGGGGCCGATCTGAGGAGTGATGGGCCGTGCATTGGGGCCGATCTGAGGAGTGATGGGTCGTGCATTGGGGGCCGATCTGAGGAGTGATGGGCCGTGCATTGGGGGCCGATCTGAGGTGTGATGGGTCGTGCATTGGGGGCCGATCTGAGGTGTGATGGGTCGTGCATTGGGGGCCGATCTGAGGAGTGATGGGCCGTGCATTGGGGGCCGATCTGAGGAGTGATGGGCCGTGCATTGGGGGCCGATCTGAGGAGTGATGGGCCGTGCATTGGGGGCCGATCTGAGGAGTGATGGGCCATGCATTGGGGGCCGATCTGAGGAGTGATGGGCCATGCATTGGGGGCCGATCTGAGGAGTGATGGGCCGTGCATTGGGGGCCGATTTGAGGAGTGATAGGCCGTGCATTGGGGGCCGATTTGAGGAGTGATGGGTCGTACATTGGGGGCCGATCTGAGGAGTGATGGGTCGTGCATTGGGGGCCGATCTGAGGTGTGATGGGTCGTACATTGGGGGCCGATCTGAGGAGTGATGGGTCGTGCATTGGGGGCCGATCTGAGGTGTGATGGGTCGTGCATTGGGGGCCGATCTGAGGTGTGAGATGCATGCGCTGTCGCCACATTTGGCACCTTCCCCCCCCCCCCCAAAAAAAAAGGTGTAAAATTTGTCAGCAGAGGGGGGATGAGGAGGCAGATAGGCGGAGCTTCCACTTCTGGGTGGAACTCTCCTTTAAGACCCCATTGAGCTGTCCTTCCCTGCCCCCGCCTCTCTAATACTTATGAACACTAACCGTGGAAAAGGTCGCTGACCTCGGAGCTGCATTGTTCCCAGCATGCACTGAGGACTACAGAACCCCTCCCACCCACATTATGCAGAAGAGGAGAGGGGAAATAATGGGAAAAATTCCTAAAAGAAAACTATTGCAGCAACCGCATCTAAGAACCAGGAAGCTGCAATATATTACATTTTTCTTTTTGGGTTCAGATACAACTTACATGAGTCTGTCTTCAGTTTATGGGGCGTGCAATGTTGGTCCCAAACCCTTATGTTCCCCCCCCCCCCATCCTCTCACATGAGGACTAACCCCTAGAATGGAGCATAGACAGACATGGCTGAGGAGCACAGAAGTGAGGACGAGGCGAGGGATCTACGAGGAGTCATCTGCAGGTGGATGGCCGGTTGGCACGCAGAGGGTTTCAGATGGAGTTCAATGACCCGGAAAGTGGCTGCAGAACCAGCGATGAAGGATGTGAATTCCCGTGAACGCGGATCTAGGCTGTGCACGCCTCTCATCACCATCCTCCGCCTTAGTCTTCTCTGTACACTCCCTTCACCTCTGTTCACATGGCAGCACCCAGGACCGGTGCTGGGACAAGACCTATAGCCCCCACGGCAAAAAGGCCTTGGTTTCTATAATTCTGTGAAATCACCACAAAGGGGGGGGGGGGTTCTTTTTATAAAAAAAAAAAAAAAATTGCTGTGGGAATCGCTCAGCATTCAGTCGTTACAACCAATCCCCACATTGTGGCGTTTATTTCCTGTGATCGTCGGCTCCATCTATTGGCCGCAATGTGGTATTTTTCCTAAAATACCTCAATCAGGAAAGTTCTGCATTATGTCCACTAGATTGGCGCTGGCGAGCATATGAAATAAACAGTCCCAGTTTTTCGGGCTTGTTTACACGAGCGACGCTCCGCAGATCACTTTTCAGGAGGCGGTGGAGCAGCGGCTGCCAGGAACTCACAAGGCGATACGGCCGCCTTTTTTTTATTTTCCAGATGAATTGGGGATTCTGTTTCACGAAAGATTTTATTTCGATATCGGATTTCATACGGAGGACGTTGATGTAAGTCACGATTATCCAAATCTGTCAGAGAAAAGGGCACCGTGAGGAGCGCCCAGCGCCTGCTACAGAAGGCAAATACACTGAGAGGTTGGCTTACTAAAGGCAAATAGACCGTGAACTTTGCAAAGTGCAGTTGATCCAGAGTTTAGTTAATGAGCTCTGCTGGCTTCCATCGTCCAATCACGTGCAAGCAAAAATGCGTTTTTGTTTGTTTTTTTTACATTTTCCTTGCATATGATTGGCTATTCTTTACAAAGCGAAGTTTCCCCAGCTCTGGAGTAACTGCCCCTGCGGAGTGCACAGTCTATTTGCCTTCAGTAAATCAGCCCCTAAGGCTCCATTCACACCTGAAAGTAGAGGGAACACGTTCCCACTCATGTCGTGTTTTTTTTTTTTTTCTTTTTTGCGCATTTTAACTCATTAATCCGCGTCACGCCTAGGACACATAAGTGTGTCAAACGCCTCTAAGTAGCTCCGGAAATTTTACGGCCGCGGAGCTGCAGCCGGGCTTTTCAGTGCGACTTTTAAAGCGTGTTTTCTTGTGTGACAAATGCGTGTCTGCTACCCATTCATGGGGCGCCGTTAAGAAATAATGGCACCACAAGCGCTCCCCGCGATGGCAGCACGTTTGCGGTACGTTTCCGTAACAAACAGAAGGACGTGCGGTTTTGTGTTTTGTCGTGCATTTAGGAAATGAACCAAGGGGACGCAGCCTGAGGGCCACAAATTCTGCTTTCCAGAAGCATCTCTGCTTGCACTTTTGTGGTGCATTTTCCCCCCCCCCCTCTTTGTTATTTTGGAGGGGGGGGGGGCTGATTGATGGAGGTGGGGAGGGAAGGCTCATTGATGGAGGTGGGGAGGGAAGGCTCATTGATGGAGGTGGGGAGGGAAGGCTCATTGATGGAGGTGGGGAGGGAAGGCTCATTGATGGAGGTGGGGAGGGAAGGCTCATTGATGGAGGGGGGTGGAAAGGATCATTGATGGAGGTGGGGAGGGAGGGAAGGCTCATTGATGGAGGTGTGTGGGGGGCTCATTGATGGAGGTGGGGGGAGTGAAGGCTCATTGATAGAGGTGGGGGGAGGGAAGGCTCATTGATGGAGGTGGGGTGGGCTCATTGATAGAGGTGGGGGGAGGGAAGGCTCATTGATGGAGGTGGGGGAGGCTCATTAATGGAGGTGGGGGGAGGGAAGGCTCATTAATAGAGATGGGGAGGGAAGGCTTATTGATGGACGTCGGGGGAGAAAAGGCTAACTGATGGAGGTGGGGAGGGAAGGCTCATTGATGGAGGTGGGGAGGGGAAGGCTCATTGATGGAGGTGGGGGAGGGAAGGCTCATTGATGGAGGTGGGGAGGGGAAGGCTCATTGATGGAGGTGGGGAGGGGAAGGCTCATTGATGGAGGTGGGGAGGGGAAGGCTCATTGATGGAGGTGGGGAGGGGAAGGCAAATTGATGGAGGTGGGGAGGGGGAGGGAAGGCTCATTGATGGCGGTAGGGGGGTGGGGAGGGAAGGCTCATTGATGGAGGTGGTGGGGAGGGAAGGCTCATTGATGGCGGTAGGGGGGGTGGGGAGGGAAGGCTCATTGATGGAGGGTGGTGGGGAGGCTGGCCTGTGTAGTCCGATCCAATAGATGAGTTAATTTAGATCAAGTTGCTGAAAAAGTGAATTCTGGTTCTGGTAGGAAGGTGTCAGAACACAGAGCAGTTTGTTGTATATGGGGCTGGTGTAGCCGCAGACCGGTCAGGGAGCCCATGCTGATCCGTGTCCACAACCAAAAGGGCCCACAATGGGCACGTGAGCATCAGAACCGGACCACGGAGCAATGGATATACAAAGGTATATAGAAGTGTATACACAGAGAACGTAACGTCCGATGGGGATTCCTCACTGATGAAGCCAATAGATGCCCCCGTGTGCATGGGAGGAGCGAGTTCACTGGGAGCAAAATCACTGAGGAACTGACGGAGCGGGAGAAAAAGGGAAAGGGAGAGTGACAAAAAGAGGGATCCAGAACATTCTAGAGGAACGGGAAGGGGAAGGGTTCAGAGCAATGGTGTTCAACGTTCTTGATATGGAGGGACTCAAGTGTGGCCCCTGACATCCCCCAAGAGTTGTTTAGAGTCTGGACATGCTTCAGGAAACTGGAGACGTATTACATGAGACTGCTGGAAATCACGGCTATAACAATAGGGAAATACGGATCAAGGTCTGCAAAGTCCCCGAGTGCTGCACAAAAAGGGCCAAAGGGCCACAGGTTGGGCTTGCAGCAGTACCTGCATGGCTCAATGTTACCGATTCCACCAAGAGAATGTAGCGGTCCAAATTTAGGTGATCACTATAGTTCCACATGGGTTCCAGACCTTCAAGAATTTAGTATGGGTATACAGATCTGGAGGTAAGTTCCTCGTGCCTCATGGTCCCCATAGGCCTCTGATTAACCTTGGCTGGATTTATTGATGGTTGTCTCTCTAGGGTTTAGCTAGCGTTTGATGAGCTGTGAGGAACACAAAACCTCACCAGCTTTCTCTGATGTCCATTGAGGTCCAAGGTAGGTCTATGTAGGTGGACTTCCCACCGATTTAGGACCCTACCTACATGGCTCCATGTTACCAATTACACCAAGAGAATGTAGCGGTCCAAATTTAGCTGATCACTATAGTTCCACATGGGTTCCAGACCTTCAAGAATTTAGTATGGGTATACAGATCTGGAGGTAAGTTCCTCGGGCCTCATGGTCTCTATAAGCCTCTGATTAATCGTGGCTGGATTCATTGATGGTTGGCTCTAGGGTTTAGCTAGCGTTTGCTGAGCTGTGAGGAACAAAAACCTCACCAGCTTTCTCTGCTGTCCATTGAGGTCCAAGGTAGGTCTATGTAGGTGGACTTCCCACCGGTTTAGGACCCACCAAAGCAAGCTATAAAATACAAAACATCACCAGCTTTCTCTGATGTCCATTGAGGTCCAAGGTAGGTCTATGTAGGTGGACTTCCCACCGGTTTAGGACCCACCAAAGCAAGCTATAAACTCGTATTCAAAAGTGAGAAGCTTTGGGGCAGGACCATCAATCGTGGAGTAGGGCACCACGCTCTCTACAGCCCTGAAAACAATTTGGGGAATGGAGGGGGGGGGGGGGCATTAAGGCCAAATTTGTATAGATGTTCTGAGGTCATGGACAAATGTGAAACTAGTTTCTAAGCTTTTCGTAGGCTAACAAATAAAGCAAGCAATTGGAGGTAGCCAACCATATTTTGTTCCAGTCTGCTCCAATGGGGATGTTGGGAATGCCGTTGTTTTTGATTTGCCGATTCACCGCACACTTCCCATGTGTTCTCTTCACAGCAGATTGGTGGACATGTCTGCGCTCAGAACTGCCGGAGACGGGAGAGACGGACTTGAGCAGGAAAGGAACATTCTGACATTTAGAGAGGCTCCGCCCGGCTGCTACTATTTGCAGCGTTCCCCAGACAGTGCGAGAGACGGGCAGAATCCGTGGACAGGTGAGCCCAACCTTCACCTACTACCTGCTGAAAGGCTGATCTCCGTCAGGTAAGGAGCTGACACATGCGATGTGCACCAATCAGCCATAACATTCTGACCACTGACAGGTACAGTGAATATCATTGATTATCATTGAATATCAATGGCATCTGAAAGTGGGTGGGATGTATTAGGCAGCAATGAGCATGTTGTCCCTGAAGTTGATGTGTTTGGAAGCAGAAAAAATGGACAAGTGTAAAGATTTGAGGGATTTTGGCAAGGACCAATTGTAATGTCTAGACAACTGGGTCACAGCAACTCCAAAACTCTTGTGGGATGGCTCGTTGATGGGAGGTCGGGAGGGAAGGCTCGTTGATGGGAGATGGGGAGGGAAGAGTCGTTGATGGAGGTGGGGAGGGAAGAGTCGTTGATGGAGGTGGGGAGGGAAGAGTCGTTGATGGAGGTGGGGAGGGAAGAGTCGTTGATGGAGGTGGGGAGGGAAGAGTCGTTGATGGAGGTGGGGAGGGAAGGCTCGTTGATGGAGGTGGGGAGGGAAGGCTCGTTGATGGAGGTGGGGAGGGAAGGCTCGTTGATGGAGGTGGGGAGGGAAGGCTCGTTGATGGAGGTGGGGAGGGAAAGCTCGTTGATTGAGGTGGGCAGGGGAGGCTCGTTGATGGAGGTTTGGAAGGGAAGGCTCATTGATGGGAGGTGGAGAGAGAAGGCTCGTTGATGGGAGGTGGAGAGGGAAGGCTCGTTGATGGGAGGTGGGGAGGAAAGACTCATTGATGGGAGGTGGGGAGGAAAGACTCATTGATGGGAGGTGGGGAGGGAAGACTCGTTGATGGGAGGTGGGGAGGGAAGACTCGTTGATGGGAGGTGGGCAGGGGAGGCTCGTTGATGGAGGTTGGGGGGGGCAGGGGAGGCTCGTTGATGGAGGTTGGGGGGGGCAGGGGAGGCTCATTGATGGAGGTTGGGGAGGCAGGGGAGGCTCGTTGATGGAGGTGGGGAGGGAAGGGAGGCTCATTGATGGAGGTGGGGAGGGAAGAATTCCCTCCTCCACCTCCCAGCATGTAGAACCTCTCAAAGGGCTGGGAGGGGGGTTAAATAGTTTAGGCCGGCCCTCACTCACTGGAGGTGGGGAGGGAAGGCTCATTGATGGAGGTAGGGAAGGGAAGGCTCATTGATGGAGATGGGGAGGCTCATTGATGGAGGTGGGGAGGGAAGGAAGGCTCATAGATGGAAGTGGGGAGGGAAAATCATTGATGGTCAGGGTGGGGAGGGAAGAATGCCCACCTCCACCTCCCGGCATGTAGAACCTCTCAAAGGGCCTGGGAAGGGTTAAGTAGCTTAGGCCGGCCCTCACTCTACAAAGGTGCTAATAAATCTTTAAACTGTCCACACAAATTCCAATCTCATTGTACAATCACCTTTAGATCTTCCCACAGCTTAGGCCTTCCTAATTGTACGAAAATTGAATGCGTTGTTCTGGTCGGCCCTCGCGCTGCATAAATGCATACAGAGATGATTCTACAGAGATTGTAAAGTGGGTGACCATAATAAAGGAGATTGCACAATAAGATTAAAACGTGAGTCCAGCATACTGGAAAATTCTTACTGCCTAGGGACCTAATTGTAACCAGCAGGCTTCTGGTCCCCGGACTTTCTCCTGAACTGAACAGATTTCAATTCAGTTGCTCGGAGCGCCTGTGCGGACACCCGACTGCAGTCCCAGCAGATGAGGGGAGACATTATTACAATCTATTTTGTTACTTTGGGATAAGCAGAACATGAATGGATGCTGACAATCCCTGGAACAGATTTTCTTTATTGTTCTGCAGAAAAATTCCCGAAGTTTTATGCTGTTCCGGCCGGACCATGGTGACGTCCCTGGCGACCCTCCTAGGCTTGGGTGAGCGATTAAAGTTTTTTTCTTTCAATCAGTTATTCTCCCTGGAAAGTACAATACGGAGGATAAAACCAAAACGACAAAATCCTAAAAATCACAAGAACTTTATTCAGCAAATAATAAAAATATATCATAGCTGATCAAAGTTTCAAAAAAATTAAAGGAAGACTCTGAGAACCCATCAGACCCCAATGGGGAGGAATCTCCTGCTGGATCTCTATACTGACATGGAGGGGGATGGGTGATGGGGGGGGACGCCCCATCGTTGGATGGAAATGATGGACCTACAGAGGACTGAATTCACAGACACCCCAAAAATTAAAGTGAAGAAATGATGCAGCAGGCGAGTCCATGTTGGTG